>NC_090817.1:52007894-52308185 GCF_000390325.3 Nicotiana tomentosiformis
TGTATTCTTGACTATGAGAATGCAAATAGTGGGCAACAAGAATGAATAAGATAAAGTAAAGCAAGCACAAAGGGATATCTTTCAATATGAGAAGTGATTTTTTTCCCTCTCTTTTATAGCTTACAAGGATTCTCCCTTTTATAGAAGAAGGTCATTATAAAAAATAATAAAATAAAGCATATAGTGGAAGGCCCATCATGACTTGTCTCTTCCTTGATTCCCACCAAGATTCTCTCTCTTGGTGCGGTTGCAACGGCTCTTGTTTGTGAGCTTGATACTGGCTCGAACTCGTTACTAGGTCGGGACCTTTGGTCTTGGCTCGAGTTCGACCTTCGAGATGGGCGTCGCGTATTTTCGACCTCGAAGCAGTGCCTTGCGGATTGATTCGGTCACTGGCTCGATAGGGTTATCGAACCGATTCCTCGAGCGACCTTCGGGCTCGAGGCTCGTTAGTACCGACTTCGGAGCTCACTCCCAAAATCTCATTCCGACTTTTTAACACTCGAACTCGATCGAACGTAGGAAGTCCGAAATCTATTTCGACCATATACAGATAGTCCCCTCATTTCTCACAAAGGATGCGGTGAGAATCGATGTGATTTTTGGTGGTTCGATCGGGTCATAAGCCGATGTTTTCACAGGGATCGATTATGACATATGTGATAGTTGTCCTATCGATTCAGCCTTTCAAGGTATTTAATGCTTGTCAGATGGCGGTCGGCCACCTGTGATATTGAACCTTCATGATGCGAGCCTATAAATAGCTCTTCCATCTATCATTTACTTCTTTCATGCATTCAATCCCCCAAATTTTCTCATCTTTTCTTCCTTTCTTGTTGCTACCAGAGTTTTGGTGTCGTCAATTTTTCACTTTCCTTTGTCTTTCTTCCTCCCATATTAATGGCCAAGACTTTGAAAACTATGCCTCAGAAGGAGAAAGCTTCTTCTTCATGGCCGTCCAGCGATAAGGCACCGGTGGAGTCGTCCACCTATGACTACATTCCCGGCCCGTGTACTCTAAAGATCGATTTTAAGATTGAGAATCCTTCATCCGTCCCGGGTCATGCGAGCACGTGTCAATGTATATGTGTTCTATAATGGAGGGTAATCTTGAGGCCGTTAGAAAAGACTGCAACTGAGGTTCCGAGGTTGTGTTGGAAATTCCATCCCCCAAAGAGAGCGTCGTCACCCATGGAGAGGGGTTTTTAAGTGTTTACACTTATCCCTTCACATTGGGTCTGGTCGACCCGGTGATCATTGATTTTTGCAAGCGATATCAGGTCACCCTTGGTCAGATTCATCCCTCTCTATGGCGTATAGTGATCCTACTTTGCTTCTTCTCCACCAAAGCCGGGGGCTGGATTTTTCCCTGAATCCCCTCATACGGTTGTATCGGCCTCAAATCTTTTGAGGATTAATCAGACATCATCGTCGGGCATCAAAGGCTTTGATGTCGAGCATCGACAAAGACAAGGATCGGGGTTGGATAGGGCGCTACATTCGGGTGAGGACCCGTGACCTTATTTCGGAAGAGAAGATGTCGTTCCTCGAGGAATGAAATTTCGACCGTAAGTTATTCTCATAAGATGTTGCTTTTTGTATCTTTTCCTAATTTTTTTCTGATGTCTCTTCCCGATATACAGCTGCCCCTTGGATGTCACAAGCGGTGCCCGACCTCGAGGATTGGGTTCGGAAGTTAGCCTCGACTTCCTCTTATGCCGAACGCGTTTGGCGTGATTTGGCTAAAGGCAGATGGGAATCCAAGAACCATGGTAAGGTTTTACTTCTCGTTTCCTTTGAAGCGCTCTTTGTGCTCCATTCGTTACCGATTTCCTTTCATGCAGGCGTAACCAAGGACGTCGCTTTGAGACCTTCGAGCGGTGAATAAGGAACCAAGTCCCCGGTCCTGAAACCAGGGAAAGACAAGAAGCGCAAAGCTACCTCTCGATCAGAGGGCCCCAAGCCCAAAACTCGAAGGGTGAGGAAGAAGGCAATTGCCCTTTCGATTAACTCGGTCCAACGACTGAGAGAAGAAGAAGAAGACGAAGAAGAAGAAGAAGAAGAAGAAGAAGAGGAAGAAGGATGTGCCTGGCTTTGGTGACCCGATCTGCGAGAGCTATCGAGGTCACCGAAGCTCCTGAACCGATGGCAGCTGTACTTGTCGGGGTTGACTCTAGGATCCCGAGTCTTGATCGGAACGCCCCGAGTGATTCACTTGGGACTATGACAGTGGGTTATTTGCATTCTCTTCCCACTTTTTTTGAGGAGGCATTAAAGGAAGCTCGAGAATTGAAGACCCCCGATATGGGCGGAGGCTCTAGTGCAGGGGATCCCTTTCGGGATTGCTTTACCGGAGTCGGTGATGCTTCCGATATTGGGGACGCTTCTCTTCTACTGGAAGAGGCCCAACGTTTCATTACTCGGGTAATGATTTTACTATACTTGGTTTCTTTGTTCTTTTTCGAATTTAACTCATGTTCTTTCCCTACTGTGCAGGCCATTAGTAGATTTTGGGTCGACCTTAGCCAGTGTGAGGTCGAGCTTCAGAAGGTCTCGGGGGAGAGAGACGCCTTGCGGCTTCTTTGCAGCCAAAAGGACGAGGCTATAAAGGACCTCCAAGCGGATTTGGCTAAGGCTTGTGAAGAAGAGGCCGAACTTGACAAGCAGGTGAGCCTCGTTCTGTTAAAGTATGGGTTTGATTTGACTGTGGAAGTTAACCCTTCGTTGTCTCAGCTGCAGTAAAAGGTTGAAAAGATCGGGTCACTTCGGGAAGAAGTCGATCAAATTAAAGTTGAATGTAATCGGTGGAAGGAGACTATCGATCGCCTGGCTGCGAAAAAAGAGACCATTTTGACCAACTTATTATTGGCCGATGTTCAGCTTTGAAACGTTAAGCAAAAGGGTTCAGCTCAAGCTAAGAGGACCGAGGAGCTTGAAGCCCAGCTTACTGAAGCCAAGGTCGAGGTTGAGTTGTAAAAATCTTGGCGGATAAGTCCATTGCCGTGTATCGGGCTGATGCCGAGGCTGCTCAGATGGAGGCACGAGAGGCGGCGGACACTACCGACACCCGAGCATATTGGATTGCCAAACTTGCTAAATGTAGGTCTCGGAGGGAGACCCTCGAGGAGATACATGTTCGGGGTTTCGACCTTACTGAAGAAATAAAAAAGGCTAAAGAGCTCGAAGCTGAAGCTGAAGCCTTGGCTTCTGATGGCGTTGATGATAACGATGACGGTAGCAAGAGCGGATCCGAGTATGGGGGAGAGCCTGACAGAGAAATAAACGCCCCTGAGAATGATCAGGAAGCTTAGTTCATAATAAAAAAAAGTATGTTTGTAATCAATCATGTAGAAATTTTTGTATATAGACAACTTTGGCCGATTTGTGAAGACTTTATGCGTGCCTTACAAATGTTTTCACAAGGATCTTAACAATTCAATCAAACTTGGACTTCGTAGTCTCTATTATTGATTTGTTCGAAGTGACGTAGCCCTTGGGCTTACTAGTTGAGTTAATGATTCGAACTTGAAGAAGTATAATCCGTAGGCGTAATAGTCGAGTGAGTGCTTTGCTTGAACTCGAAATGAAAGTAGCCCGTAGGCTTTAATCATTGAGTAAATGATTCGAACTCAAAGTAATGTAGCCCGTGGGCATGATGGTCGAGTGAGTGATTGCTCGAACTCAAAATAAAAGTAGCCCGTAGGCTTTAGTCGTCGAGTGAATGATTCGAACTTGATGCAATGCAGCTCGTAGGCGTAATGGTCGAAGTAGCCCATAGGCTTAGTGGTCGAGTGAGTGCTTGCTCAAACTCACCGTAGGCTTATCAGTCGAGTGAATGATTCGAACTCGATGCAATGTAGCCCGTAGGCGTAATGGTCAAAGTAGCCCGTAGGCTTAGTGGTCGAGTGAGTGCTTGCTCGAACTCAAAATAAAAGGTAGCCCGTAGGCTTATCAGTCGAGTGAATGATTCGAACTCGATGCAATGTAGCCCGTAGGCATAACGGTCGAAGTAGCCTGTAGGCTTAGCAGTCGAGTGAATGATTCGAACTCGATGCAATGTAGCCCGTAGGCATAGCGGTCGAAGTAGCACGTAGGCTTAGCAGTCGAGTGAATTATTCGAACTTGATGCAATGTAGCCCGTAGGTTTAATTGTCGAATTTAACTTGATTCTGTTTGCATAATAAATCTCCAAATAGAGGAATTTTCCTTGGATATAAGATGCCGATAAAGAAGAGAACTTTCTTCGCACATTATTACACATGTGTTCATGTTTTGCGCCTTGGTTCGGGCCAATCTACATGAGCATGGTTCGTTTCGACCATTTGGCTCTTACCTTTTTTCCTATTGGAACCTTGTTGTTGTGAAATAACTCTCTTGCATTTGAACTCGATGTATTTGAGGGTCTAATGCCCCCTCAGTATTCGAGGTCGATTGTAAAGAGGCCTCGGATATTGTTGTAAGTGCAGCACGATCAATGGTTGTCTCATTAAAAACCTTGCCGAAAAACCCATTTGGGATAAAATCAGTCTAAGGGAAAAAGAGTGCAACGCGTGCTTTCAAGCAAAAGATCCATCTTATCCCTTGTTCGGACTTTTGCAGGGGTCAGCTTTGAAATGTAAATGAATATGGAAAGGTTGTACCTTAGCAATAGTACCGTTTTAGATGTGATACATTCCAGTTGCTTGATAGCTGTTTGCCGTTTATAATGCCAAGCATGTACGATCCCTTTCCGATGTTCTCGAGCACGTGATATGGTCCTTCCCAATTCGGTCCTAGTTTACCTTCGTTCGGATTTCGGGTATTGATGGTAACTTTTCTTAACACTAAGTCCCCAGGCTTGAAATGGCGGAGCTTGGTTCTTCGATTATAATATCTTTCGATTCGCTACTTTTGGGCGGCCAATTGGACGAGAGCAGCTTCTCGTCTTTCGTCCGATAATTTGAGGCTGGCATTCATAGCCTCGTTATTTGATTCTTCCATCGCGAATCGAAATCTGGTACTGGGTTCACTACATTCCAGTTGCTTGATAACTGTTTGCCGTTTATAATGCCAAGCATGTACGATCCCTTTCCGATGTTCTCGAGCACGTGATATGGTCCTTCCCAATTCGGTCCTAGTTTACCTTCGTTCGGATTTCGGGTATTGATGGTAACTTTTCTTAACACTAAGTCCCCAAGCTTGAAATGGCGGAGCTTGGTTCTTCGATTATAATATCTTTCGATTCGCTACTTTTGGGCGGCCAATTGGACGAGAGCAGCTTCTTATCTTTCGTCCGATAATTTGAGGCTGGTATTCATAGCCTCGTTATTTGATTCTTCCATCGCGAATCAAAATCTGGTACTGGGTTCACCAACTTTGACTGGTATCAATGCTTCGGACCTATATACTAAAGAGAATGGGGTCGCCCCGTACTGGATTTTGACGTCGTCCGATATGCCCAAAGGACTTCGGGCAAGATTTCTCTCCATTTTCCTTTAGCGTCGTTCAACCTCTTCTTTAGGTTTTGAATGATAGTTTTGTTCGTTGATTCGGCCTGTCCATTCCCACTGGGGTGGTATGGCGTCGATAGTATCCTTCTTATTTTGTGGTCTTCGAGGAATCTTGTTACTTTGCTGCCAATGAATTGTTTTCCATTGTCACATACTATTTCGGCGGGTATCCCGAATCGACATATGATATGATCCCAAATAAAGTCTATAACTTCTTTCTCTCTTATTTTCTCGAACGCTTGCGCTTCAACCCATTTAGAAAAATAGTCAATCATAAATAAAATGAATTTGGCTTTATCTGGGGTCGATGGCAGAGGATCGACGATATCCATTCCCCATTGATTGAGTGGAGTTACTTTTCGGGTTGATGGATCATTGGTGCAAACCTTTGACATTTGTCACATTTACGAACAAATTCCTTTGCATTTTTGCCCATATCGATCCAATAATACCCTGCTCTGATTATTTTTCGAACTAATGTATCGGCACCAGAGTGATTCCCGCAAGTGCCCTCATGCACTTCCCGTAGGATGTAATCGGTATCTCCCGGACCCAAGCATACTGCCAACGGTCCATCGAATGTTCTTCGGTACAGCATTCCGTCCGAAGCCAACGTGAATCGAGCAACTTTAGTCCGTAGGGTCCTAGAATCTTTAGGGTCTGATGGGAGCTTTCCGCTCTTTAAGTATTCAATATACTTGTTTCTCCAATCCCAGGTTAAGCTTGTAGAATTTATCTCAGTGTGACCTTCTTCGATTACCGATCTCGAAAGTTGAATAACATTCCCCGAGCCCAAGTCATCTACCTCGACCGACGATCCTAAATTCGCAAGCGCATCGGCCTCATTATTTTGTTCTCGTGGAACATGCCGTAAAGTCCATTGTTTGAAATGGTGCAAAGTGACAAGCAGTTTGTCTAAATACCTTTGCATTCTACCTTCTCGAACTTCGAAGGTTTTTCTTACTTGACTCACCACCAGCAAAGAGTCACAATTGACTTCAATGACTTCTGCTCCCAAGTTTCTAGCTAGCTCGAGACCTGCAATCATGGATTCATACTCGGCCTCGTTGTTAGTCAACATGATAGTTTTAATAGATTGCCTAATAGTGTTACCTGTGGGTGGTTTCAAAACTATGCCCAGCCCGGACCCTTTCACGTTCGAAGCCCCGTCCATAAAAAGGATCCATACCCCCGATGATGTACCTAATTTCAACAGGACTTCGGGTACGAGGGTTGGCATGAAATCGGCCACGAAGTCTGCTAAAATTTGAGACTTGATGGCCGTACGGGGTTGATATTCGATATCATACCCACTGAGTTCGACGGCCCATTTGGCCAGTCGGCCTGATAACTCGGGTTTGTGCAAAATATTACGAAGCGGGTAAGTGGTTAATACGCATATGGGATGACATTGAAAGTACGACCTTAACTTTCTAGAGGCGCTTATTAGTGCAAGTGCCAATTTTTCTAGGAGCGGATATCTAGTTTCCGTTTCTCCTAAGGTTCGACTCATATAATAAACGAGGAATTGCGTACCTTGCTCTTCTCGGACTAGGACACCGCTTACGGCGATTTTCGATACTGCCAAGTACAAATAAAGTTTTTCGTCTGTTTTTGGAGTGTGAATTTGTGGTGGGCTTGATAGATATCATTTTAGTTCCTCTAATGCTTGTTGGCACTCCGGGGTCCAAGCAAAATTATTCTTCTTTTTGAGTAGAGAGAAACTTTTGTGACTTCGATCAGATGATCTCGAAATGAACCGGCCTAAGGCTGCAATCCGACCCTTAGCCTTTGTACGGATTTCACGCTGTCCACAACGACGATGTCTTCGATGGCCTTGATTTTATCGGGGTTAATCTCGATTCCCCGATTTGACACCATGAAGCCGAGGAACTTGCCCGAACCGACCCCGGAAGCACATTTTTGGGGGTTGAGCTTCATGTTGTATTTCCTTAAAATTTCGAACGTTTCCTGCAAATGGGTCAAATGGTCCTCTGCGCACAGGGATTTAACTAGCATGTCATCAATATAAACTTCCATTGATTTTCCTATTTGTTCTTCGAACATTTTATTTACTAGGCGTTGGTAAATAGCTCCTGTATTTTTTATCCCGAAGGGCATCACATTATAACAATACGTTCCATATTTGGTGACAAATGAAGTCTTTTCCTAGTCCTCAAGGTTCATCTGGATTTGATTATACCCGGAATAGGCATCGAGAAAAGTGAGAATCTCGTGGCCGGCCGTGGCATCGATCATGTGATCGATGTTGGGCAGCGGAAAGGAATCTTTGGGGCATGCTTTGTTCAAATCTTTATAGTCCATACACATTCTAAGTTTGTTCCCTTTTTTAGGCACTACAACTACGTTGGCTAACCATTCGGGATATTTCACCTCCCGAATGGACCCTACTTTGAGAAGCTTGGTTACCTCGTCCTTTATGAATGCGTGCTTTCCCTCGGACTAAGGTCTTCTCTTTTGCTTCACCGGTCTGAACTTGGGGTCCAAGCTTAGCCGATGCGTCGTTATATCCGGTGGGATCCCTGTTTATCTAAATGGGACCAGGCAAAATAATCGATGTTATCGATAAGAAATTGAACGAGTTTCTTCCTGAGTTCGGGGCTCAACCCCGTTCCCAAGTATACCTTTCGCTCGGGCCAGTGCTTGATTAATGTGACTTGCTCTAGTTCCTCAATTATTGATTTGGTGGCGTCGGAGTTATCGGGAATCATGAAAGATCGAGGGACCCTTTGATCGTTATCCTCTTCGATCTTCTGGTTATCTAGCTGGGTTGAAGCCGATGTCTGTGATTGCTATTTGGTGTCCCGTTCTCCTTCTGAGCCCGATCCTTTTACTTTTATCGGCGAAGGTGAGGACATTGGTTTAGCTTCCTTTTCCTTTGCGGTTGGTTGTTCTCCGTACACCGTTTTGACACCTCTCGATGTCAGGAATTTGAGGGCCTGGTGTATGGTCGAAGGTATAGCTCTCATGTTGTGGATCCATGGAAAGGGCATTGTATCTCATATCGCCTTCGATCACGTGAAACTTTGTTCCCTGGATGGTTCCGGCCACGTTTATTGGTAGGATTATCTCGCCTTTGATGGTTTCACATGCCATATTGAACCCGTTTAAAACCAAAGTTGCAGGTACGATCTGGTCCTGCAGGCCGAGCTGTTCTACAACCTTCAATCGGATGATATTGGCCGAGCTACCTGGATCGATTAACACACGCTTAATTTTAGTTTTATTCATGAGTATGGATATTACCAATACGTCATTATGAGGTTGGATGACCCCTTCTGCATCTTCATCATCAAAGGACAAAGTCCTCATAGGTGCGTAATCTTGAGTCCGAGATCACTTTTCCCTCGCAATCGATATTTTAGTGCGTTTAAGCACTGGTCCCTGAGGGGTATCGATGCCGCCGATGATTATGTGAATGACGTGCTGCGATTCTTCTTGCTTGTTTTGCTTGCTAAAATCCCTGTTTTTAAAATGGTTCTTCACCCTATCACTCAGAAATTCCCGAAGGTGCCCTTTGTTAAATAAGCGGGCTATTTCCTCTCTTAGTTGTCTGCAATCTTCCGTTCTGTGGCCATGGGTACCATGATATTCGCACGTTTGATTGGGATTTCTTTGGGCAGGATCGGTCTGCATGGGTCGAGGCCATTTAGTGTCTTTGATGCGTCTGATAGCCGACACGATAGCGAATGCACCAACGTTGAAGTTATATTCTGATAATCGAGGTGCTTCATAGGATCGGCATATTTATCAAAACCGCTCTTACTCATAAGTCCCCGAGAATTTTGCCCTCGATCAATCCTTCGATTATTCTGAACTGTATTGCGTGCTGAACCGTTGTTCACCCGATCTGCGACGTACGGTCGATATCGATCTCTGCTCGACCTTTGTTCTCTGTCGATCTCCTTTTGGTTTTTAGTAGCTGTCCTGTTCTGATACACGGGTTCATACGGAGCTCCCAACTGATCATCCTCGACCCTAATTTTCGATTGGTATCGGTTGTGTACATCTGCCCAAGTTATCGCTGGATACTCGATCAAATTTTGTTTCAGCCGATGTGATATTTTCGAACTTAGCTCGTTCAACCCTTGGGTGAAAGCTTGTATGGCCCAATCGTCTGTGACCGGTGGTAATTCCATGCGTTCCATTTGAAATCGGGATATGAATTCCCTCAGCATTTCATTCCCCTTCTGCTTTACTTTGAAGAGGTCTGATTTCCTTGTTGCAACCTTTATGGCACTAGCATGTGCCTTTACGAACGAATCTGCTAACACGGCAAAAGAATCGATGGAATTTGGTGGTAAATTGTGATACCAGATTATCGCTCCCTTCGAGAAGGTCTCCCCGAACTTTTTCAACAACACAGATTCGATCTCATCATCTTCCAAATCGTTACCTTTGATGGCACATGTGTAAGAGGTGACATGTTCGTTAGGATTGGTCGTACCGTTATATTTGGGAATTTTGGGCATACATAATTTTTTAGGGATTGGTTTTGGTGCCGTACTCGGGGGAAAAGGCTTTTGTATGAATTTTTTTGAATCAAGCCCTTTTATCATTGGTGGAGCCCCCGGGATTTGATCGACCCTGGCATTGTATGTTTCCACTCTCTTGTCGTTGTCTTCGACTCGTTTTGTGAGTTCTTCGAGCAATTTAGTAATTACGGGAGTAGTCCCCGATTCTTGCTCGTTTGATTTCACTATGGCGGGCTCTGTTCTGGGGATGATTTCTCGAAGTGGATTGGAATCCGGTCTGCTTTGTGCGTGAGTTTGGCTCTGTAACTGAGCTATCGCTACTTGTTGGGCTTGTAGCATCTCGAAAATCATGCGTAAGCTGGCCCCAATTTCCCCCATGTTTCGGGTATCTCGGACTACGGATCGAGTACCGCCCTGAATGCTTCTTTCCGGTTCGGAATGCTGATTCGCCTCCAAAGCTATTTGTGAATTGACATCCAATGGTATTTCGACTCGAATTTCGGGTACTTCGATTCGAGCCTCGGTGCCATCGTTAATTGGCCTTCCGACCCCGGGTGCCAAGTTGTTGGTTTCATCTTGAAGGCCGGCTTCGTGGTCGATAGGTAAAGCCATTGCTGATTTGAAGTTGCAAGCTGGCGTGTACTTTAGATTTATATCAAACGATCATTGTTACCCTTAGCCCCACGGTGGGCGCCAAACTGTTTACCGGAAAATCGGATAATGTTAGATTTTGTGTGTGGTTCTAAAGATATGCGATACAATTCGATATAAATCGTGTAGAGAAATAGAGATTCGTGTATTCTTGACTATGAGAATGCAAATAATGGGCAACAAGAATGAATAAGATAAAATAAAGCAAGCACAAAGAGATATCTTTCAATATGAGAAGTAATTTTTTTGTCTCTCTTTTATAGCTTACAAGGATTCCCCCTTTTATAGAAGAAGGTCATTACAAAAAATAATAAAATAAAGTATATAGTGGAAGGCCCATGATGACTTGTCTCTTCCTTGATTCTCGCCAAGATTCTCTCTCTTAGTACGGTTGCAATGGTTCTTGTCTGTGAGCTCGATACTGGTTCGAACTCGTTACTGGGTCGGGCCCTTCAGTCTTGGCTCGAGTTCGACCTTCGAGATGGGCGTCGCGTATTTTCGACCTCGAAGCAGTGCCTTGCGGATCGATTCGCTCACGGGCTCGATAGGGTCATCGAGCCGACTCCTCGAGCGACCTTCGGGTTCGAGACTCGTTAGTACCGACTTCGGAGCTCACTCCCAAAATCTCATTCCGAGTTTTTAACACTCGAACTCGATCACTCGAACTCGATCGAACGTAGGAAGGTCGAAATCTATTTCGACCGTATACACATAGTATTAGTTTATCGCCTCCATTCAAACTCTCTATTACTTATTCTGTGTTCAAACCAAAAAAATCGTACCAAAAATTGCAAAATTCATTTAATGTTTGATTGCTTGTTAAGTTGTCATACTCTATTTAGAGAATAAAACACCATATAGATACTCACTATCTTAAGTTTGGTGTTACCTATAAGTACTCAAATTATTTATCCTAGTTTTGCTTATAATAACTCCACCAATTTTTCACGGGCAATTACATATAGATTTATGAACCAAAGATTAATGAGCAACTTTTGGAGTCACGAAATCTTGCTTTGACCACTTTGACATAAATTCTACTATTACTCGTATGGGTATTTAGTCTTTAGTCTCACTACACTACACACGTGTCGTTAGTACCATCCTTTTTTTTTTTTTCTTCATAAAACATTGCAACATCATTAATTAATGCATTACGTATTAGTTTGGCCAAACTTATCCAAAGGCCAAAAGTATTTTTTCCCCAAAAATACTTTTTTTTCCCAACTTAAGGTATTTGGCCAAGATTTGTTTTAGAAAAAAGTGCTTTTGGGAAGAAGTAGAAGAGTTTCTGAAAAGTAAAAAAAAATAGTTTATCCCTAAAAGTAGAAGCAATTTTGACTATTCTTCTTATCAAAAATACCCTTAATAAAATATAGTATATACCAAAATAATCTTACTTATTTTAGACCTAATACTTAGGATATTAATGTATAAGTATTTTTTCTTATTTTTAGAATAACTTTCTAATATATAGTGACTTCAAGGTGAATGCTTTTATATTTGTTGAATAATTTTTTAACATATTTAAATCATCTTAAAAAAATTAAAGTGATTTTTAATTTTATTTTTATATTCTATTTAAATAAAATAAAAAGATTTAATTATTGTATTAATTTTATTTTTATATTCTATTTAAATAAAATGAAAAGATTTAATTATTGTATTTAATAATTTTCTTTTGATATTATTTATTTACTTATAACATTAACTATTAAGTAAATCTATTTATGTCCTTATTCGTAATTTGATACTTAAAAGCACTTTTTGAAAAGTTTGGTCAAACACAAATTATTGCTCAAAAATGCTTTTCAGATTAATTAGCCAAATACAAATTGCTTCTCTCCGAAAGTACTTTTTAGAAAAACACTTTTGGAGAGGTTGCTCTGATGGTAAGCAAACTCCACTTCCAACCAAGAGGTTGTGAGTTTGAGTCACCCCAAGAGCAAGGTGGGGAGTTCTTGGAGGGAAGGATGCCGGGGGTCTATTGGAAACAGCCTCTCTACCTCATGGTAGGGGTAAGGTCTGCGTACACACTACCCTCCCCAAACTTCACTAGTGGGATTATACTGGGTTGTTGTTGTTGTTGTTGTTGTTGTTGTTGTTGTTGTTGTTGTTACTTTTAGAAAAAAATATTTTTCAAAATAAGCTGATTTTTCTAGCTTGGCCAAACAAACTATTAGTCTGTGCGTAATATTGGACGAGCCTCTAACATTGAATAATCATAAAATAATCGTCCGATTAGTATTATTATATTTTTGTAATGGTATGATTTTATATTTAATTCGTTTAGTACGAGGAATAAGAGATAATTAATCCAGAGATTAAATTTGAAATGAGTTTATTCCACGTTTGATTGGGATAGAATCTGTGTTATCCCAAAATTAATTATTTTTATCCTTATAAAAAAGTTGAATAACTAATTCCGAAATAATTAATCATGGGATAACTTGTTCCCAACCAAACATATTCTTTCCCTACCAATATTAGTATGTAGTACAATTTCTGTTGATAACAAGTGTCACACTTTGACTAGACATGGTACAATAGTAGTTCTTTTTTAGTAGTGATGAAAATTAAGGGTGTTAATGGATATTTAAAAATCGACTAAACCGATCGAATTGTACCGCATCGAATCGATTTTTAGGTTTCTTTTAATAAAACCGTAGGTTTTTATATAAATCTATAACCGTACCGATAATTAAGGTATGTTCTTTATTTTATAAAAATAAATCGAAAAAATATCGAACTGTACCGAATAAATTTACATGAAAAAATATATTTATATATTATTTAAAATAAGAAAGCATTAAATTTTTCCTTGGGCCTTGAAATTATGAAACGGTTACAAGCCAATAAGTAATTAAACTTAAAATCCTAATTCCCAAACCTATTATACTACTCCTACTGAAACTAAATTATTTCCAGCATATTCACTAGCAAGACACAAGATATTCTAGCGATTATGAGCAGCAAACTATAATGTATTGAATATGTTTCTTTTCGTATGAATTAAATTTATATTTTTGAATATTTAATCTTCTATAGATTTTATTATTGAGTCCCATCTTGCTTAATATTTTTTCACTCGTTTGATTTATATTTTTTTTGTCTTTGCTTAGTTTTTTTTTACGCTGCTATAGAATAATTTATGGGTCTATACTCTGGCCATTTTTCATGTTTTTCCATTCATTACCCTTTAAATAATAAATTAATTTAGAAAATTTTGCTAAATTCTATAAAAGTATGTATGTTATTGCATCGTATTTCTACTAGTGACTTTTAAATGACATCTAAAAAAATACCGAAAATTAACCAAACCATGCCGATACCGAAAAGAAACCAACATGATTGGTACGATTTCTAAAAATCTAATTTTGATCGTACATCGTAGAATAACCGAAAAATTGGTAATATACAAATTTTATAAAATAACAACCGATCCGCAGGAGTGACACCCCTGATCAAAATGACGCGTTTTTTTCCCCATTAACTTGGGCTCCTCTTTTCCTTCCCACTCAAAGACCAGCTAAGTCCACACTCTCACTCTCTTCCTTCTCCGGCCAACTTTGTTTCTACACTTTCTTCCGCCGGCGATCATTTTCTCCGGCGAAGCCCAGCGGTAGGTTTTCCCTATTTCTTGATTTTCTCCTGTGTGACCAAAACCCTAAACCCTTTTACTGATTTTAAACTGGTGGGGTTTTAATGCATTTTGTGTCATAAAGAGACCCTGATTCCAATATTCTTTCTATTTCCTTTTTTTTTTCTGGTTAATTCATGCTTATGTGATCACACTCATGCCTTTCACTTTCTTTATATTTTTCTGAAAACAAAATTATATAAACAAGAAAAGATGTAGTGTGTGTATGTGTGTTATCGTTTTCCAGGGTTTGAGTTTCTTGATATTTCAGTAAATGGGGTTTTCTTTTTCATTTTCTTAATGTTCTTGTTAATAGCCTTGACCCTTCTTCTGCGTTATAAAGAAAGGATAGATGTATAATGTTACTTTTGATAGAAGGGTTTTCAATTTTCACCACCCTTCTCTTATCATAAAACGGGTCTGAAAATAATACTATTGCTTAAACCAGTGTTTTTGAGAGCGAGAAGCCCAATAAAGCGACAGGGGCTCGCCTCCGCTTCAAAAGCGAAGCGCACACGCAATTCTTAAAAAATATAATGTAAACCTTGCAAAGACACAATATAAATAATCAAAAAGTTCAATTTATAAATAAGAAAAAAACATAATCAAATAAACTGAAAATATAATATAATATATATATATATATATATATATATTATATTTTGACAGTTATTTTAGGACTGTTGCAGCAAGAATAATTGTGGAAAATAGATGCTGGTTTTAATTTGTGAAGAACATAGGGGATCATTGAAGATAGAGTGTTTAATATCTCATTATTTGTTTTAGATTTGAATTGAATTGGCGTGAGTGAGTGTCTTTTGTGGACTTACATTTGGTTTCCATTGCCCTTTGTTCCCTTTTGTGTGTTCTGTTCGTAGAGGAGAGGAGGCAATAATAATCTATATAGGTTACAAATCAGTTAGCCAGTTGGCCTCTTCTATTTATTATTAATATATGAGAACAAATCTCAGAGAAAAAACTTTGATTTCTATAAAATGTTAATTTCATGTAGAATGCTGGTTATTATCTCTTAGTTATGGGCATGATTGGAGCGTAACAAAACATTAGAAGTGGTACTTTGGCATCATATATGCACTACACTTAATGTTTTGGGGTTTGTGCTCTTCAAGTGAACTTGCATTTTCTTTTTCCTTAATTTATTTTTCTGATTATCTTCCTTTATTTCTGGTCCTTGAGAAATTTCAATTCTAGATATGCTAATTTGAAGCCTTACTATTTGTCTGCTGACTATTAACTGTTCAATTTTATATCAGCTGGTATCTGTGTGTATTGGAAAGGACTTAGGTGGTTATTAGACATTATACCCTTGTCACCAAGTGTATATTTGTTTATGTTTACCCTATTTTTTCTAATTCTCAGCCATGCATGTCATTTGCATGTGATGGAGCAATGTCAGTGAAACGCTAGCTATGTTTTATTTTCTTGTTTCTCTGACACTGATGATAAACGGTGATTTAATGTTATTTATGATCACACCATATCATATGTGTTTATTTCCAGCTCACAGTTTCATCCAAAGATGAGTTCCAGCAAAAGGGTTGGGAAGTCATCAGCAAAGCAGAAAGCTATCTGTGAAACAACTACACCAACGGTTGATGAGATAAGTCTAGGTGTTGGAGATATGGGCTTTAACTCTGAACAAAATGATGGATGGGAAGTGTGTGCTAGGAAATCTAAGAACAAGGGTGGAAGCAGTGCTGGGAAGCAATGGGTTCCTCAGAATCCCAGTCCGAAAACTTGGGGAAACCAGAATACCAAAGCTTGGGGTCATCCAGATGTCGTTCAGAAATTGGGAATGCATAACAGTGTTGGACCAGGACGGGGTTCTAGGAATAACTGGTCTACACCTATTGATCCTCGAAAACCTGCTGGCAGAGAAAACTCCAGGCCGCAGCTATATGACGGAGGTTTTGGTAATTGCTACACCCCTTCACCTGCTGCAGTTCCTCCTGCTCTGAAGAATGGATGGGATTGGTCTGCTAGAGCTGCCTCAACTGATCCCAAGGAGGACCAAGATGCTTCCCCTGTCGTTGATGATGTTAAGGGCAGTGAACATGATGGCGAGGATAATGAATCGGATTTTCTTGATGAAAGTGATGATGACCTTCGGAGTGATGACTTTGACTCAGATGTGGCTGAAATGAGTTATGAGACGCGCAAGAAAAATCGTTGGTTCAAAGAACTTTTCGAATCTCTTGACAGTTTGACTGTTACTGAGATTAATGATCCTGAACGACAGTGGCACTGCCCTGCATGCAAAGGTGGTCCAGGTGCAATTGAGTGGTTTACAGGGTTGCAGTCACTGATGACCCATGCAAAAACGAAAGGAGTAAGGGTTAAAATACACAGAGAACTTGCTGAACTTTTGGAGGAAGAACTGCGTCAGAGAGGTACTTCTGTTGTACCTCCAGGTGAAGTGTATGGAAGATGGGATGGCATAGCGTTTAAAGATAAAGAAATAGTGTGGCCACCAATGGTGATTATCATGAACACGAGGCATGACAAAGATGAAAATGACAAGGTAGATGATGATTTTTGTCTTCTACTTGATATACTTTTTATTTAACACTTTATTGGCTGGATGTCTAATACTATCTCTCTCTCTCTCTCTCTCTCTCTCTCTCTCTCTCTCTCCGAGCCGCATTTCTCAGTGGATTGGAATGGGAAATCAGGAGCTGCTTGACTATTTTAGCTCTTATGCTGCTGTCAAGGCTCGACATTCATATGGTCCACAAGGCCATCGTGGCATGAGTGTATTGATTTTTGAGGCCTCTGCCGTGGGATACATTGAGGCTGACCGTCTGAGTGAGCATTTTTCTGAAAATGGAAGAGACAGAGACGCATGGGAACGCCGTGCAGCTCGTTTTTATTCAGGGGGGAAGCGTCTGCTTTATGGTTACATGGCAGAGAAAAGAGACATAGACAGCTTTAACCAGCATTCACCTGGTATTTGTGATTATTTTCTTTTTGAACAAACTGTTGTACTTCGGAGAACACTGATCTTCCCTGTAAGTAACAAATATGTTGATTAAAGTTTGATTTGCTGTGTGTGATTTATAGCGAAATCGAGGTTGAAGTTCGAGATGAGGTCATACCAGGAAGCTGTCGGAAATCCAGCGAAGCAGATGATGGAGGATAATCAACAGCTAAACTGGTTCAAGAACAAAGCTGCTAAACACCAGATGCAGGCTAAAGCTCTTGAAGAGTCTCTCACTCTGGTGAGTGAAAAGCACCGTCAGACATTGGAAGAGAACAAGATTGTTAGATTGAAAACAAAAATGCACCATGAACAGATCAAGGAAGAGGTATGTAAGAAAATGACAGATATGGAAATGTTACTTGCTCACCATTTGATCAATTATTCTGAAACCTTGAGATGTTAAAGGCTGCAGTAACTGACCTTGATGGTGCCTTGCTGAGTTCAAATGTAGAATAGGCTGTTAATGTGTATTCACTGAAGTGCAATATCTTATCTACTGAGTTTATACTAGCTTTAATCTCGATTCCAGAAGATGCTTGTATTTAATTAGGGACAGTTTATACAAAGCTGTGCTTTCTGAGTCATTTCATCCTTATTTTGTTTGTCCGTCTATTTTGCTATTGTTTATCGTGATGCTATTATTTATCTCCTTTTCTAGGATAAGAAATGATAATGGATTTCATTTGAATGTAGGGAGGATATGGTGTTCATTGTTTGACTAGGATCCTGTTGTGGGACCTCTTCATATATTTAAATGATATATTCCTTGATATTAACTCTTTGTAATTTCTGATATTAAATTCCATATAGCGGTTTTTATGAATGTTTGATAAACTGTCTGTATGTTGCACATATCACGTCCTAGAATTGCTACTACTGACACTAGGACAACTTTTTCTTGCTTGACATTCATTTAGTCATAGAAGTCAATCGTATAACTTTTCTTTCCCTCTGCATTTTGATTTTGTTTTTTTCATATCCTTTGTGTTTCTTTTTTGGGGAGCAAGCAGCCATCAACCCTTTCTTGTGCTTTTAGAATGTTGTCCTCTACCTTAATTTCTGTTCTCTACATACAATCTTAATCATATAGTTATACTCTCTGCAGATGGAGTACCAAGAGCAGTTTTTCAAGGATCAGATCAAAATAATTCACGATGCCAGGACTGCTGAGGAGGACAAATTTGAAAAGGTACAGCAGGAGCAGCGTGAGATGGTCCAACAATCTAATGCAAATACTTCCTCGGTTGAGGATCATCGTGTGAGGTAAAATATTCTTTTGAAGGCTTTATTTCGGTACCTGTAGTTTGGTAGCTATGCTGTGTTACATCTGGAACTAAATCAGACAAACCAGATCTTGTTAATCCCCTGCTCTGTGTTATGGATAAGAAATTTGTTAGGACCCATTTGGTTTTCACAGCATGAAAAATTAGTGGCTACACCAGGGGCACAGAGACAAGATGCTACAGGTTTCTTTTTTGGGCCACGTTCCAACTTCCGCAAGTTGCAATTTTGCGTCTAGATTTATTCATCTCCAGATTCCTTCTTGAATTCTTTTTATTTCTAATTTGCTCGGACTCTTCACTTTCGGTGCCCGTGTCAACACGACGTGGGTACGGGATCCGTACCGGATATGGTCAACCAATTTTAGGTACTTTGACCAAAATTGACGGAGTAATTCGGGAGAGAAAAAATGATCTTTTAAATCAAAAGCTAGGGTAAAATTGAAGAAAATGGAATACTTTGTATATAGAAATTTCTATGTCAGTCCTTTTCCTTTAATCTCCTCGAATTCTTCTCTTGATTAATATTTTCTTTTTCTCGGAATACCTTGCAAGTTTTTCACTTAATTTAGACATACTTTTATATCTCTATTTTTAGATATTTGAATTGGTTTTAGCCGAATCATCGCACCCATATCCATACCTAGATCCATAGGTCCGAATCTTAAAATTTAAATCATGAACTATCCGGCCTCTAGATCCACACCCGTATCGTACACCCGCACCCGAGTTCGAGCAACTTACTTTAGAATAAATTCTTTTCTTCTTTGAAAATACTGATTTTAAAATCACATGGAAGGAAGTTGTCTTGAGAGACCTACAAACTTTTGGAATCAATATATGTAATGTATCTACTAGTTGGGAATAGGTTTTAGTCTTGTTAGAGAACTTCTAATATTATTGTTATTGTTGTTGTTATTATTGTTATTATTTATTATTTATTTAACTTGTTTTTCACTTTTATTTTATTTGGTAGGATGATTTTACATGAGTTGAGCTTAAATCGAGAAGTGAGGATTCATATAGCCGGCCCAAGTTGTTTGGACCAAGGCTTAGTTGTAATTTACCTTTATGAAAGCCTAATTATTGTTGCAGGGGTTTAGTGTTTTTTTTTTCCAAAAGACAAACCCAAAGATCTCCCAAAACCAAATCCAAACACTCATTTCTTTTGCAAAGAAACAAAATCAAAACTATTTCTCCTAATACTTGAGCAAAAGTGAGTCGTTTCCCAACCTAGACGCCCACTTAAGCTTTATTATAGTTGGTTGGAGCTTCTTTGGCCAAGAAAAAAAGTACTTTTTGATAAATTTAAGGTGTTTGGCCAAGATGAAAAAGTACTTTTAAGCAATAGCAGATTCAGTTTTTCTTCCAAGAAGCAGAAACAGAAGCAGAAAATTAATTTATTCAAGACCAAAATAACCTTACAATGAATTTATATTTTTCAAATTATCCCTCATTATTTTAATTTTCTTTTCCTTTTATTTTCTATTTCTACTATACCTTTCTTCTCTTTTTTATTTTAATCATATTTTTATTCTCTTTCTCCTATTTCTTAGAGTAGATTTTAAATTTATAATGGAATAATATATTTTGATATATTCAAATTATTATGTAAACAATAAGTAATACCAAATACTCAATGTTATTACTTTGGAATAACTATATTTTATATTTTTACTTTACGTTTGATATTTTAATTGAATTCTTTTCTAATAAATATTGGATTTTTTTGGTTAAATAATACTAATTGCAAATTGAACCTTTACTGTCCTTTATCATAATGTGATACATAAAGTACTTTTTAAAATGATTGGCCAAACACAATGAGCTTACAAAAAGTACTACTTCAATGAATTAGCCAAACACAAAGAGCTTACAAAAAGTACTACTTCAATGAATTAGCCAAAAACATTGCTATTTTGCAAAGGTATGTAATTTCATGACATTTGCCATGACATAATATCCATTATAACAAATTTGTGGTTCATGACATTTGCCATGACATAATATCCATTATAACAAATTTGTGGATCATGACATTTGCCATGACATAATATTCATTATTAGGCCAAGGATTTCTTGCTATAAATAGAGGAGTTTCTCGTCATTTGAAAACACACCAATTCAAGAGCTTTTCACTCTTGTCTTTCTTTCTCCTCCTTTATTTCATTATAGAGTATTTTGTAAGAGAGTGTGTGTTGGGAAACATTTGTGTGAACCCTTTCTTTGGAGTGATCTTGTGAGGTTATTCTCTTGGGGTATTTGGTAATTAGAGTATTTACTCTAATTTTGTACTCTTGTTGGTATAGTGAAATTGCTTCTCTCCGCTTGTGGACGTAGGTTACCTTGACCGAACCACGTTAAATTTGTGTCTTCTTTATCTTCTTTAATTGCCGTTATTATCAACTTCCATTGTCTTTGTTATTGTCATTATACCGTTGTTTGGCTAAATTCCGCACTACCCTGTTTCCCGATATTAACAAATTGGTATCAGAGCCAGATCTAACCGGGTTAGTGTAAATAGCCAAAATGACTCAAACAAAGTCTTATATTGAGAAATTTGACCGAAGTGCGAACTTCAGAATGTGACAATTAAAGATGGAAGCTATCCTAATTCAGGATGGCTTAGATTTGGCACTGCAAGGAAAGGAGAAGATGCCAGATAAAATGACGGACGAGGAGTTTACCGTCATAGACAAAAAGGCAAAAGCAGGTATTATTTTAAATCTTTCAAATGAGGTTTTGCGTGAAGTTGCAGCAGAAAGCTCAGCCAAAGGCATATGGGAAAAGCTTAAAACCTTATATATGAAAAGAACAGTAGAAAACTAGGCTTTACCTCAAGCAAAAACTCTACACTTTTCGTATGGCTGAAGGTACCTCTATACTTACTCATCTTGATACTTTTGATTCTCTTCTTATGGATTTAAGTAACATAGATGCTGAAATCAAAGATGAGGATCAAGCTTTGTTATTGCTTGTTTCCTTACCCCAGTCGTTTAAACATATAAGAGATACTATGTTTTATGGAAAGGATAATATCTCTTATAAAGATATCAAATCTATTTTGAAATCAAAAGAACAAATAGATAGAGATATTACTGGGGAAACTAGTGGGAACCAATGGGAAGGCTTATTCATAAGAGGTAGATCCAATAAGAAAGATTCAAGTAGTGAGAAACCTAAATCAAGGTCAAAATTCAGATACAAAAATGTCATGTGCAAATATTTTCATAAGAAAGGTCACATTATTTCTGAATGCTTTAAATTGAAAAACAAAGAAAAACATACAGAAAAGAAAAATGAGCACAAAAATACTGACACTGCTGAAGCAAGTGTAGCTGCTGATGAGACTGAGAGAACTATTTTTTTGACAGCTAATAATAGTTTCAAATCTAACAATGAGTTTAGATTCGGGTTGTTCTTATCATACGTGTCACAGTTGGGATTTATTTACCACATATGAATCTATTGGAGGTGGAGTTGTCTTGATGGGCAACAATGTTGCCTGCAAAGTTATTGGAAAAGATACAGTCCGAATCAAAATGCACGATGGTGTGGTGAGAACTCTCACCGATGTTAGACATGTTCCTGACTTGAAGAAAAATCTCATCTCTTTGGGCACTCTAGAATCTCTTGGGTGCAAGTACACAGATGAAGGTGGAGTTCTGAAAATTTCTCATGGTGCTCTTGTGATCATGAAAGCACGCAGATCTGGTACGTTGTATACTCTTTTGGGATCTACTGTTACAGGTGCTGCTGCAGTTTCAATATCAGATAAATCAGATTCTGACATCATCAAATTGTGGCATATGCGATTGGGGCATATGAGTGAAAAAGGTCTTTCCATCCTCAGCAAAAGAGGTCTCTTATGTGGCCAAAGTACCGAAAATATGGAGTTCTGTGAACATTGTGTGTTCGGGAAACAAAAAAGAGTCAGCTTCAAATCTCCAGCAATTCATAGAACAAAAGGTACTTTGGATTACATTCATTCAGATCTTTGGGGTCCTTCACGTACCCCATCAAAAGGTGGTGCCAGGTATATGTTAACTTTCATTGATGATTATTCAAGGAAAGTTTGGGTTTATTTCCTGAAAAATAAAAGTGATGTTTTCTTAAATTTCAAACAATGGAAAATTTTGATTGAGAAGCAAACAGGAAAATAGGTTAAGCGGCTTAGAACAGATAATGACTTGGAATTTTGTAATGATGAATTCAACGAATTTTGCAAGAATGAAAGAATTGCTCGACATCGTACTGTGAGAATGACGCCTCAGCAAAATGGTGTGGCAGAAAGGATGAATAGAACTCTTTTGGAAAGGGCTCGTTGCATGATTACAAATGCTGGGTTGACAAACGCCTTTTTGGGCAGAAGCTATCTTTACAGCTTGTTATATTGTCAACCGAGCTCCTTCTGCACCTTTGAACTTTAAGACTCCAGAGGAAGTGTGGTCAGGTACTCCTGCTAATTATTCTGATTTAAAGATATTTGGTTGCCCTGCATACATGCATGTAAATGATGGAAAATTAGAGCCAAGGGCTAAAAAGTGCATTTTCCTTGGGTATGCATCTGGGGTGAAAGGATACTGACTATGGTATCCTGATCCCATGGCACCAAAATTTATAATTAGCAGAGATGTAACCTTTGATGAATCCTCTATGTTACATTCTAGAAAAGAGTCTTCTAGTTCTTGTGATACAGATAAAGGAAAGTGTACACAAAACCAGGTGGAGATTGAGGTTGGCATTCCTTCTGAGCCAAGCTCATGAACTTTGGAGCAAAATACAGTTGAAACTCCTGAAGTTGAACCAGAAGAAGAGGAGTCTTCTATAGCCAAACATAGACCAAGAAGAGAAGGTAAACAACCATTAAGGTTTGGAGATTATGTTGCATTTTCTTTTTCAGTTGCACAGGAAACTGAAGAAATTGGAGAACCATCAAAATATTCAGAAGCAGTTTCTGGTGTTGACTCAGCCAAGTGGCTGATTGCAATGAATGAAGAAATTGAGTCTCTCCACAAGAATGGTACTTGGTCTCTTGTGAAGCCGCCATCAGGAAAAAGAATTGTTGGTTGCAAATGGGTCTTCAAGAAAAATGATGGCATTCCAGGGGTTGAAGATGCGAGGTATAAGGCACAATTAGTTGCAAAGGGCTATAGTCAGGTACAAGGAGTTGATTTTAATGATATTTTCTCACCTGTTGTTAAATATAGCTCTATTCGTGTCTTGCTTGCCTTCGTTGCCATGTATGATTTGGAATTAGAACAACTTGATGTTAAGATAGCTTTCTTACATGGCGAACTTGAGGAACAAATATACATGCATCAACCCGAAGGATTTGAAATTGAAGGAAAAGAAGATCATGTTTACTTGTTGAAGAAATCTTTGTACGGATTAAAGCAGTCTCCAAAACAATGGTATAAAAGGTTTGATTCCTTTATGTTGGGTCATGGTTGTTCGAGGAGCATGTATGATAGTTGTGTTTACTTCCGGAAGTTAAATGATGGTTCATTTGTGTACCTATTATTATATGTTGATGACATGCTCATTGCTGCTAAGGATTTAACAGAAATTCACAATTTGAAAAGTCAGCTGAAAAGTGAATTTGAGATGAAAGATTTGGGAGCAGCTAAGAAAATCCTTGGCATGGATATCAAAAGAGATCGAAAAGCCAACAGGCTATTTCTGACCTAGAAGAAGTACTTGGAAAAAGTTTTGAGAGGTTTGGCATGAAAGATGCTAAACCAGTTAGTACCCCTCTTGCTGCTCATTTTAAGTAATCAGCTGCTCAGTCCCCGCAGTCAGAGGAAGAAGAGAGGTACATGGCACAGGTTCCTTATTCCAGTGCAGTCGGCGGTATTATGTATGCAATGGTTTGTACACGTCCAGACATTTCACAAGCAGTGAGCGTGGTAAGCCGGTATATGGCTTGTCCTGGTAAAGCACATTGGCATGCTGTGAAATGGATTCTCAGATACTTGCGAGGTACTTCAAATACATGTTTGGAGTTTGGGAGAAATACTAACACTTTGGTTGGTTTTGTAGACTCAGATTATGCAGGTGATCCTGACAAAAGAAGATCACTGACAGGCTATGTATTTTGTATCGGTGGTTGCGCTATTAGTTGGAAAGCTACATTACAACATGTAGTAGCTTTATCTACTACCGAAGCAGAATAAATGGCAGTGACTGAGGCGATCAAAGAAGCTTTATGGTTGAAGGGTCTATTTGCGGAACTCAGTTTACACCAAAGTGGTATTACCATTTTCTGTGATAGTCAAAGTGCCATTCACTTGACTAAAGATCAAATGTATCATGAGAGGACGAAGCACATTGATATAAAGTATCATTTCATCTGAGAAACCATTGCTGAAAGAAAAGTCTCTGTTCAGAAGATCAACACTAGAGACAATCCTGCTGACATGTTCACAAAACCTCTTTCAGTGTCCAAGTTCAAGCTTTGCCTGAACTTGATTGGCATTTATGAAGAATGATTTTGCCCATTGGGATTTTTGCGGAGAAGGTGGAGCAAATTTACTATATATAAGCCGAAATTAGGCCAGGGTGGAGATTTGTAATATGGCTAAATTTTCATGACATTTGCCATGACATAATATCCATTATAACAAATTTGCGGTTCATGACATTTGCCATGACATAATATTCATTATTAGGCCAAGGATTTCTTGTTATAAAGAGAGGAGTTTCTCCTCATTTGAAAACACACCAATTCAAGAGCTTTTCACTCTTGTCTTTCTTTCTCCTCCTTTATTTCATTATAGAGTATTTTGTAAGAGAGTGAGTGTTGGGAAACACTTGTGTGAACCCTTTCTTTGGAGTGATCTTGTGAGGTTATTCTCTTGGGGTATTTGGTAATTAGAGTGTTTACTCTAATTTTGTACTCTCTTTTGTACTCTTGTTGATATAGTGAAATTGCTTCTCTCCGCTTGTGGACGTAGGTCACCTTGACCGAACCACGTTAAATTTGTGTCTTCTTTATCTTCTTTAATTGCCGTTATTATCAACTTCCATTGTCTTTGTTATTGTCATTATACCGTTGTTTGGCTAAATTCCGCACTACCCGATTTCCCGATCCTAACAAGGTACTTTTTCAAAATGCACTTTTAAACAAAAGTTCTTTTCACAATAAACAGTTTTTGGCAGATTGGCCAAAGGGGCTCTTAGTTTCTTTGATCTCTCTGTGTGTTGCAAGGGAAATCTAGACCTGATATTACGCTTTTTGACATGTTTATCTATAAAATTGATGCTTTCAGATACCTCCATGCCACCTGTATCCCCATTCCTCCATGCCACCTGTATCCCCATTCTTTTTGAGAAACCGTAGGTTTGCCACACTAATGGCTGTTGACGGATATACTTCGAGATTTTCCTTATATATCACCTATGATTTGCATTTCAGGGCAGAGAGAGTTGCAAAATTTATCAAACTTCAGGACAAGGAAATGGAAGAGTTTGTGGAAGAGAGGGAGAATCTGATGAGAAGTCATGAAGATAGGATAGCTGAATTGAGACGCAAATACTGGGAAGAGGAGGTTGAACTTGAGAAGAAATTTGACCTCGAACTGGCTAAGCTCATGGAGAAGTACTCCCCAAAGCAATCTGAATAGCAATGGCTCCATGTGACCCCCAAGTATTCAAACACCGTGGTAGCTTTAAATTTCTGATGAACTTGGGATGCTGTATTCAAATACCTTTGAACTAATTAATTATAACGTTGCACTTTCAGACATGTTTTCAGGGGTTTTTGGGTTGTGAAAACCTCTGTCAGACTGTCACCTTATGTTTTGACCACTTATACGGTGGCTAATTCTGGTCTGATTATTACTTGTCAACTGAAATTTTTTTGTGACCGACTTGGTTCGTTGATCGATACCATACCAGGATGCTTGCCACAAGCTACTTTTGCCAGTGAGGAGCGGGCATTTGCTCTACCCTATATAAGTAATGCTTAGGCATATGATTTCATTTTGGGGTAGGGGGATTGAATTTCATATTGGGAGTGGCCGAAGTACTGCTCAACATGAATTTGGCTTGTCCCACCTTTTCTTTCTTCTTTATATATAGGCAAAATACCTAAACTGTACCCTAAACTTGTTTGTAAAATTTGGTTGCACACTGAAACTTTACGGTTTTCCATTATTCTTGTTTTTAGTGAATTAATACCACCTCAAAAGTTGATGGGGAAAGTATTTAAATATAAAGAAGAAAAAGGAGTGCGTTGAAAGTTTAAAACTGAAAATGCGGGACCATCTTCTTAATTTTGGATTTTTTTTTTCTTTTCTATATAATATTTAAAATTTATTTACCTTAATTGTCTTAATTTTATATATTACCCGCTATAAATAAGATTTTACAATTTATATACAATCAATCTATTATTAGTGTCTTAAATTATGTGGTTTAGTTACACCCATATGCTTTTTTTCTCTGCTCTCCTCTTCTTTATTCTCAGCCGCCTAATGTTAATCTATTCCAGACTACGTTATACATTTCAGAGGACAACTATCTAGAAACAAAATATTTTAATGCAAAATTTTGATTATTTGCAGCGTGATTGGCGTCCATCGAGATTCAGATCTTAGACTTCCATTATTGTCATTTGTCACTTGCGTGGTTCTATATACTTAGACAATTTCTTTTATATTAACTGACATGTCACACTATTGAGGAAAAAGGCTTATGAGGTTTCGCCGTTTGGGGAGGGAGCTGTTCAGTTGCAAAGTGGGTACTAAGTCATACTTCACGTTGAATGCTTGTAGTTGTAGGAATATGGTATTAGTCAAATTTTTTAATCTCTAATGCTGCAAGTTGGTGAATTTAATCAAGAACTTAATCAACTTGTTATGAAAAAGTATACAAATTTGATATATCTACAACAACATATAAATTAAAAATAAATTTTATATAACTAATGATATAATATACAACTTATTTATAATTTATCTTCAACTTTCACACATTATTTTTATCTAGTTAAATACAACTACAATATCATACAACTTGAATACAAATTTTATACAATATGTCATTTGTATGTATTTTGTATATGATTTATATATATTTTGTATATGGTGTATTCTTCTTCCTCTTTGAAATTTCAATCAAAACTTTTTCTCTTAATACAATTTTGATACATACCAACAACTTTATGTAAAAAGATAGTACTTATATCTTAAATATAAATTTTATACAACGATTCATACATTATACAACTATTTTTTAACTTTCATACAACAATTAAATAAAAAATATATATAACTACAACAGAATACAATGTAAATACAACTATAATACAACTTTAATACAATTCATACAATATTGTATGTCACATGTTTTTTCTTCTTCTTCTTCTTCTGAAATTCAGCCAAAATCAAGTCTAATCTTCACCAAACACCCTCAAAAATGAGATATAAACTCCAAAGAATATTTTCAATTATTTGCAACAACACCTAATCCAAATAAATAATAGTTTTTGAAAACCCAAATTTGAATTCAAAGCTTCAGAGCTTTTTAATGGTTGTCAATGGTGGAGAATTAAATACCTTCAAAATTTATTGATTGACAATTACAATTCGAACATCAATTGTGCAACATGAAAGAGAATTGCTAAGTTAAAACTCTATATTATAACAATTGAAATTCATTGATGAATTTTCTAGGAAAAAAGAGGATAAAAAGCAGAGAAAAACGAAGGAAGAAAAATGGGGGAAAGAACAGAGAAGGAGAGAGAGAGAGAGAGAGAGAGAGAGAGAGAGAGAGAGAGAGAGAGAGAGAGACGGAGAGGGAGAGAGTAAGGATGTGATTCCCTATTCAATTCCTAATATAAAAGGATACTCATTAATACTAATTTGTATATAATTGGTAAATTGTATATGTCCATATAATTAAGTTAAAACTTGATTAAAGAGGGTAATAAAGTTTCATATATAGTATAAGAAGGTAAAAATCCCCTTAATTTTTAGTTCATTATCTTTGAGTATATTTAATAAATGGGCACCGTTCCTTTTATTTTCATTCCCCACATTTCCAATCCCTTCTCTTCTTCGCCCCTAGGAAGGATAGGCGGAGCGGGTGTTGTACGGGTTCTGTCTTAATCCGCAAAATTTACACTCGCCCGCCTCGCGGATTGTTTTTTAAATTTTGCCTCTTTTTTTGTTTGTTTATTTGCTGGTAGTTGCGTTATATAAATATGCCACAAACATCTACACAACATCTTGCAAGACTGATTAAAAATAAATTTCCGTGGGAGTAGGTTTGAAAGCTATTGTAAATGGATCACTAGATTCTTGTCACTTTTTGGAACGTCTGTAACTTTCTCTGATCATCGAGAGAGATGAGTCGTCATGTGTCGAGAGAGAGAGAGAACTTGGCTAGGTCAATATAGTGAAATTGAGACTAGGTTTTTTTAGCCTTTATGTGTGTTAGTTCAAAAAGTTAAATCCCCAACCCGTAACCCACGAAATTGAACCTGCCCCCGCCCCGCCCCTCAACCGCAAACTCTCAAGCCCGCACTGTCTCGCAAACGCTCAAACCCTCACCGCCCCATTGCCATCCCTATTAGGTCCCACCCCTCCCTCTTCTTCCCTACTCTGTCACCATTTCCAGCATAGATATACTTTATTTCTTTTTTTCCCCCTTCAACCAATCAACATGAGTTTCCGGATTTGGAGATGCACATAGAGATTCTTGTTGAATTCTCAGCTAGTAGCATGGAGGAACAAGCTACAACTTCGTTGTTAATAGCGGAATCTTACTAAGAAAGACGCATTTTGGAAATATTTAGAAGATTTTTTCTAAATAAAAAAGAACAAAGGAGCTCACCTTATTCTTCACGCATTTCAAATAGGAGCATTCATCAATTCAATTTCAATTTTAAATTTTATTCTATTTGATTTTCTTATTCATAGTTGCATGCTAATTAGGGGTGTGAGTGGATGAAGTTATTGATGGGTTTTAAGGGTTAATTAGGGTTAATTAGCATAAAAATGAGTAATAAAAAGGAAAAAAAAGTGTGAAGAAAGAAAAAGTGAAAAACTAAAATTTTAATGAATTGCTGATGTAGCACTGACGTGGCATGCTCGTGTAATACACCTCACCCCATGAATTTGGTATTATACATACCAGGTAAAAGAGAATAAGGGGATAAAATAACACACATAAAATTAAAGTGTGTACATGAGTTTTGGGGACAAGTTTAGGAGGTAAAATATGTATTTTCCCTTCTATTTACTGTTACTTAAATGTATTTCATGTTGATGATGCTATTGTGACAAGTGCTAAATTTTCTTTAAGGCATGTGATGTCCATGATGTGTGCTTTTGAACCCCTCCCCCCTCTCCCACCCCCCAAAAAAACCAACCAACAGTCAGTGTTATAGTTAGATCGTCATTTTCCCTTTTTATACGCCATATTTACTAATAAAATAGGCAAATAGTCATTTTTTTGACCGCTGATTAAGATGTAGTCACAATTTAAAAAATAATTAACATTTAGCCACTTTGTAATTAACTAGACAAGAATACCCTTTTTCTTCATAACTTTCACTTTTGCAGATCAATTTGTTCCTTTGTTTCACGAAAATTATTGGGATTTTCTTCCATAAACATTGTCTAATGCAAAATATATGGGGTAAAATTGGTTAATGATAACTGACTGAATGACAGAGTGACACGTGAAACTAAAGACAGGTGGGATGTGAGTCAGCGAACAGTTGGCACCAGATGCAAACGTGCAAACAGTGCTGAACAAGTCTCGAGAAAGAGCTGACGGTAACAATGATTCAAAGTATTGCCATCAGGTGATATTCAATAAGCAGCCGTTACAGAGAATGTCTGCATTTATAGGCAACCACTATGCACCTATCAATGGCGATTTTATTCTCATTTAAGAGGAGCTTGATTTGAGGATCTTGTTTCCTTGAATAGGGCTATAAATAGACGGATTAACATCCATTGTAGGCACGGAAAACTTTGTATAGAAAAAGCTATAATCAATTGTCATATTACGCTCAATTTTAACACTTGAACATTGCATTCACTCTTGTCATCGGAAAGGCGAAGTTTCGAGTCAGGCTCGTTATCTTCTTAATTTCATTTGGCAATCTTACTTTCGTTCTTACTTACTTATTATTTTTGGGTCAAATTGATTTGCTTGTCTATAAACCACGCTATAAATTCAACTGTACTGTTTTATGGGTAAACAGTTTTGCGCCCACCGTGGGGCATAGACAACTGCGTAATTGCTTTGATCCATTCATTTGTTACTAACAAGTTTTGACTCTTTCCATAGTAAAAATCAGATATGGCAGCTAATGATGTCAACACCGCTTACAATGTTGGAGCACATGATGAACGGGAAGATGTGTTCCAGCGTGATGATTCAACCATCGAAACATGCAACGAATAGGATGAAGCAACCCCGGTTCACAAAGGACAATACCCTCGGCATGTGTGGGGACCTCCTGATGATGCAGGGGATGAGCATGTTGTCGAAACAGTCAGAATCTTGAGAGAACAACAAAAGGCAATTATGGATCACCTTTCAAGACAAGATTGTGTGATGACGGAATTAAAGAAGGCATTATCGGGTGCTTCCAATAATGTTAATGGAAGGGATTCGGTTCCTCCCGGTGTTCCCACAAATCAGACGGCTCAAAGAACCGATAACAACACTCTAAGGGATGAAGTCACTTTCGACGAAGCCGGAGGGACCGATAGCAGATCTGGGAACAACAACTTGAATGATCCTTTCAAAATCGAACTCATGATATTCATGAGAGAAATGAATGAATGAATGGACCAGAACCCAAAGGAGTTTCATGCTCGGATGGATCAGATCCCAAGTACGCCGCCGATGTTAAAAGGAGCAGATTCGAGAAAGTGTACGCAGTTGCTGTTTAAACCAAGCGCGGCACCGGAGCTGATACCAAAGAGGTTTAAGATGCTGGATATTCCAAAGAATGATTGGACGTCAGACCCACATGAGCACATCACGACCTACACCACAGCAGTAAAAGGAAACGACTTAGCTCAGCACGATATCGAGTCGATTTTGTTGAAAACGTTTGGCGAAACCCTCACAAAGGGTGCCCTGACATGCTATTCTCTCTTACCTAAGCATTCAATCGATTCTTTTGAAATTCTTGCAGATTCGTTCATCAAAGCTCATGCTGGAGAAAGAAAGGTCAAGGCCAGAAAGGCGTATATATTCAAAATTTTGCAAGGACAATCCGAGCTGCTACAATAATTTGTGATCCGGTTCCAGAAAGAAAGGATGCTGTTACCAGCGGTTCCGGACGAGTGGGCAGCGGAGGCATTTACAAAGGGCCTCAATCCATTGAGTTACGATGCCTCCCGAAAATTGAAGGAGAACTTACGTGAGTTTCAGGCAACCACATGGGCAGATGTTCACAATCGCTATGAGTCGAAGATAAGGATAGAAGATGATCAACTTGGCTCTTCGGTGTACTCCAAGGGATGGAGTCACAATAGGAATCAAGATAAGTCTAAAACTAACTTTGATGCAGATTAGAGGTCTTCTAGGAGTCATTTTCTACCTTATGAGAGGACTGATGGGCGTAGTAGTAAAGGATTCCAGTCATCAGATAGGTTCGCTTCTGATAGAAGGATGAATCGTGGCCGAAATAACAGATCGTTGCAAGAGAAAGAGGTGTCAGGGTCCCGAGATCCCGTCTATCCTAGGTTATCAGATTACAACTTTAATATTAGCCTAGTAGAGTTGGTGTCGACAATGAGGAATATTAAAGAGGCTAGGTTCCCAAAACCAATCCAGTCAGATCCTAGCCAAATGGTCCCAATCTATGGTGTGAATTCCATGGGACTCACGACCGTAGGACCGGGGATTGCCGACATCTTCGTGAAAAGGTGGCGATGTTATTGAAGAATGGACACCACAGAGAGTTTCTAAGCGACCGCGCCAAGAACGACTATGAAAGAAACCGGATAATGCGGAGCCACCGAAGCCGGCAACAGGGTCGCCTCCGTTGACAATCAACATGATCTTCGGAGGGGACGAAATCAATGGGGTGACATTTTCAGCAGCAAAGAAGAGGAAGATATCAGTGACTCATGGCAAGAGGATCCGGGAAGTCTCAAAAGATGACATCACCTTCACAGAGGAAGATGCTGATGGAATTCTTCTACCGTAGAATGACGCATTGGTAATTTCACTTAATGTTTTAGATTTTAAAATTACGCGTGATTTAGTTGATCGAGGGAGTTCGGCCAACATCATACAGTGGAGAGTTTTTGAGCAAGCAAAGTTAACCGGGAACATCATTCTGACGACAAAACTTCTGGATGGCTTCAACTTAATAAGTGTGACTACCCGAGGAGAAAGTTTGCTATCCACACATGTCTAAGGAGTAACAAAGACCACCCTGTTCGAAGTGGTAGATGGCGACATGGGCTATAATATGATACTCGAAAGGCCGTGGATACACAAGATGAAGGTTGTGCCCTCGACCTATCATCAACTTTTGAAGTTTTCGACACCAGAAGGGATCAAACAAATAAGAATAGACCAACCAGTGACAAGGGAGATGAACGTTGTAACCATTTCCAGTAGCAAGGACAGAGAAACCAGCAAATAGTAATTATAGGAACCAATGACTTCTCCCATCCTGATCGAAGATGATAAAAATGAGGAGTCATCAGAATTATATCAAGTACCGAGATCTTTTACGATACCGGAGGAGACGGATGAGACCAAATAAACCGTAGAAGAGCTCGAACAAGTGGCTTTGTTTAAAGAAATTTTGGAAAGGAAATTCCATTTAGGAACGGGGTTGAGTCCCGAACTCAGGTAAAAACTTATAGATTTTGTTAAAGCTAACGTTGACTACTTTGCGTGGTTGCATTCAGATATGATAGGTATTCCATTGCAGGTGGCGGTTCACAAACTGAGTCTGGATCAAAACTTCCCACCGGTAAGGCAAAAAAAATGCCCGATAGTAGAGGTCAGAAATAGGTTTGTTAGGAAGAGGTAACCCGATTACTTAACATCAGTTCGATTCAAGAGGTAAACTACCAGGAGTGGTTAGCTAACGTAGTAGTAGTGCCTAAAAAGAATAATAAATTTAGTATGTGTATAGACTATAAGGATTTAAATAAGGCGTGCCCTAAAAACTCATTCCCGTTGCCAAATATCGATCAAATGATTGATGCTACGGTCGGGCACGAGTTAATGAGTTTTCTTGATGCTTATTCCAGGTATAATCAAATTAGGATGAACCCAGAAGATCAAGAGAAGGCCTCTTTTATCACAAACTTCGGCACATATTGCTATAATGTGATGCCTTTTGGGCTTAAAGAAGCCAGAGCCACTTATCAGAAGCTCGTTAATAAGATATTTGAAAAATATATAGGTAAGACGATGGAAGTCTATATTGATGACATGTTAGTTAAGTCTCTTAATGCATGAGATCATCTGGAACATCTCCAAGAACGTTTGACATTCTAAGAAAGTACAACATGAATCTCAACCTAGAGAAGTGTGCCTTCGGGGTTGGCTCCAGTAAATTCTTGGGGTTTCTGGTCTCACAAATAGGGATTGAAGTAAACCCCGACAAAATCAAATCCATCGAGGATATCCCAGACCAGATAATAAGTGTGAAGGAAGTACAGAGGTTGACCGGTAGGTTGGCGGCTCTAAGCAGGTTCATCTCAAGGTCCTCGGAGAAGTGCCACTACTTCTTTTCACTTTTGAAAATGAAGAACGACTTCGTGTGGACTCCGAAATGCCAACAGGAACTGAAGGACCTAAAAAGGTACCTATCCAGCCCTCTGTTGTTATCAAAACCGGGGGAAGGTGAGCAACTACTAATTTACCTGGCGGTCTCGAAAGTAGCGGTAAGCGCCGTCTTGGTTCGGGAAGAAGAAGGTACATAATTTCCTATTTATTACGTTAGTAAAATACTATCAGGAGCGGAGACACGATATCTGCACCTAGAAAATCTAGCCTTAGCTCTCGTAGTTGCCTCTCAAAATCTTAGGCCTGATTTTCAATGTCATCCAATAGCCGTTGTGACAACCTTTCCCTTAAGGAATGTCCTTCATAAGTCCGAGTTGTCGGGTCTGTTGGCTAATGCCCATGACTACAATCAAGTCGCAAGTTTTGGCCGACTTCGTGCTCGATTTCAGTCCAGGATTAATGCCTTTGGCTGCTAAAGAAGCAGTGTTGGTATCGGGAATGTTATCAGGAATGTTATCGGGAGTTTAGACCTTGTTTATGGATGGGGCCTCCAACGTAAAAGGGTCAGATCTCGAAGTAGTTCTAATCACTCCTTCGGGGGAAACCCTAAGACATGCCATTAGGACTGTACCGTTAACTAACAATGAAGTTGAGTATAAGGCTTTGTTTGCAGGACTCGAACCAGCTCGGGGAATAGGTTCCGAGGTCTCGAGATAAAGTGTGACTCCTAGTTGGTGGTAAACCAAGTGTATGGAATTTTTGACACAAAGGTGGAGCGCATGCAACAGTACTTGAACAAGGTTCAAGCATTACTTACACAATTTAGAGAGTGGTCAATCATCCACGTCTCGAGGGAAGAAAACATGGAGGCAGACGCATTGGCTAATTTGGGTTCATCCACATAGATGAAAGGATCTAATTCCGGTGTGGTCATCCAATTGCTGTATTCGATGCTAGATGTGGATGACTACTGTGAAGTTAATTCAACCAACTTAATTTGGGACTCAAGGAACGAGTTCATTGAATATCCTAGACATGGTAAATTACCCGAAGACCCAAAGACGTCCCGGGCACTACGGACTAAGACAACTCGTTATTGTCTTATTGATGGATAGTTATATATGAGGCTGTTCCGAGGACCATTGGCTCGATGTCTAGGGGCCCCGGAGGCTGACTACGTGATGAGGGAAGTCCATGAAGGGGTATGCGGAAACCACTCCGATGCAGACTCTTTGGTTCTCAAGTTAGTTAGGGCTGGCTATTATTGGCCCCGGATGGAACATGACGCAAAGACATTCGTACAAAAATGCGACGAGTGTCAACGCCATGTACAGTTAGTGCATCAACCAATGGAAATTTTGCATTCGGTAGTGTCACCATGGCCATTCATGAAATGGGGGATGGACATAATTGATCCCTTGCCACAAGGGCCCGATAAGGTAAGATTTCTTTTGGTTTTAACTGATTATTTTACTAAATGGGTCGAAGCAGGTGCTTACCAAAAGATTGGAAAACGAGAAGTAGTTGATTCATATGGGACCACATTGTCTGCCGATTTGGAATACCAAAAGAGATTGCATGTGACAACAGGCCATAGTTCATAGGTTCCAAGGTCACAAAGTTTTTGGAAGGACTGAAGATCAAATGAGTTACGTCTTCACCATACCACTCGAGTGCTAATGGACAGGCGGAGTCAACCAATAAGGTAATTATCCAAAACCTTAAAAAAAAGTTAGAAGATTCTAAGGGCAAGTGGCTGGATGATCTACCAGGTGTTTTATGGGCATATCGGACCACAACAAAGTCAAGGACGTAAGAGACACCCTTCTCGCTCGTGTACGGTTTGGAGGCTTTGATACCGATAGAAGTAGGGGAACCGAACCTAAGGTTTTCCCGAGCAAACGAAGAAACAAATAATGAAGCATTGCTAGTCAAGCTAGATTTGCTTGAAGAGCACCAGAATCTAGCATATGTGAGGATGGTGGCACAAAAGCAAGGAATGGAAAGGTATTACAATCATAGGGAAAATCTATGATATTTCAAAGTTGGGGATTTGGTTTTAAGAAAAGTCACTCAAAGCACCCGAGAAGTCAATATTGGGAAAGTGGGACCGAGATGGGAAGGAACTTACTGGGTTTCAACTATAACCGGTAAAGGCTCATACGAATTAGAAAATCAAGATGGAGTTAAATTGCCAAGAAATTGGAACTGACTCGCGTCAAAAGGTATTATTACTGAAGATCCTCGCTGATACTAAAAGTAAGTGCTGCACTTTCTTTCCCTTCGGCCAGTTTTTGTCCCAATTGGGTTTTTCTCGCAAGATTTTAACAAGGCAGTAATGTAAAGCATACTACGAAGGAAGGATCATCGGTAAGCTGGCGAATCAGCAACCAAAAGCCTTGTGTGGATCAACTCGTATGGCAATCAACCTATGGATGGTTAAATAATCTTTGGCTCGATAGTATAACTCGTATCCAAAGACTTTTATCGGCCTTTGGTAACAGATTGTTTATCCATCCACAAGTGTTTCCATTAATGAGGAAGTAACGCAAATGCTCGCTATGAAAGAAGTGTCATCGGCGAATGCAAGACCTCCAGTGTTCGAATTCTCATGATTTGCATCCGAACACTGGGGGGGAGGAATAATACATGACAAGACGCTAAAAGTGTTATGGGAATCGGGGACTGTAAGAAATGGAATCAATGTCTTGTCAGAACCGGGGATTGCATGATCAACCACGTAGAAATAAGTTGTACATGTTAGCCACATGTATTGACACCTTTATTTACTTAAGCAAATGAATGTTCATGATGTTGAAGACCAATTTTGACCCTTCCTTTTAAAATAAAATTATTTATGCTTAGTAAATTGCAATAAATATGATAAAATATTTTCTAATCAATAATACATATTTTTATATAAATATAATAGGATATTACTAATTAATAGTGTTAAATTAATAATTCAGTATAAATTATATCACACTTACTATTTTGAAACTATTAAAATAACCTCTATATTTTGATAACACAAGCTTTACAATTAATTTAACAAATTAATCTTGATTTTTAATTACATCGCTTATTATTTTAAATTAATACTAAATTAGTTTTCTAATTTAATAAATAAAGTGTTTTGATATATAGTTAATTAATTACAGTAATTTATAATAATAACAATAACAACAACAACAACTCAGTATAATTCCACTAGTGGGGTCTGGGGAAGGTAGTGTGTACGCAGACCTTACCCCTACCATGAGGTAGAGAGGCTGTTTCCAATTGACCCTCGACATCCTTCCCTCCAAGAACTCCCCACCATGCTCTTGGGGTGACTCGAACTCACAACCTCTTGGTTGGAAGTGGAGGTTACTTACCATCAGAGCAACCCCTCTTGTCTTACAGTAATTTATAATGTATTTGATAATTATATTTTTATCAAATTTAATTGGAATTAATTAAATTTAATTAAGTTAATTTTAAATGGGTTAAAGATTAAAAGGCTACAATTGCAATTACCTAATTAAATACAATGCGGTCATTCTTTAAATCAAGTTCAGCATAAAACACAGGCCCAATGCGACTTGACCCGGTCCAGAACTAACCCCTCCTATCCACTTTGGCAATCCATGCCAACCCCTGAGAGCCAATAGAATCGTGCCACGTCACTCGTCCCCTTCACTCACAAAACAAGCATAACGAATCTGGGTCGTCGATCCAAATCATCGACAATCCACAGTTATTCCTACTTTTTCCTCTATTTTAAACCCTATGCCAGATCTTGTCTCAACCGTTGGATCACACAGATCCAACGGTCCCCATATTTTCCTAATAACCTTTTCTTTAAACCCTTATGTCATGAATTATTAGGGCCGTTGATCAAATGATCCAACGGCCCAGATCCCATCCCTCATTTTTAATCCACCAAACACCCTAACCCTAATCATTCTCACCTTGAACGACTGCCTCCCTTTCCTCTTTTCCCCTCTATTCTCTCAAACCATCATCTCCCATCAGTCATGAATCCTTGTACAAATTAGTGCAAGGTCACAAATTCGAACCCTAGAACACTCAATTTGTCCCCTAGACCCGCGAATCTAGCCGATTTCTCCTATTTTCATCACTAAAATTCAAAATCCCCATTCTAAAATCCTCCTAGACCTAAAACTATGTAACCTGTAAATCTCTCAATCCGTCCTATGTTCCATCGAATCGGAGCATGCATGGCTGTATCTTCAGCTTCATCATCATTATTCTTTGTCTAGAGGTCAAACGCAGTGACCTCTGGACAATAGGGTTTGACCACTGGGTTGAAGTCCTCAATGTTCGACTTCTCTCATGCTCAGGTAAAATTCATCACTGATTTTTCCTCTTTTCCCTTCTGATTTCACCTTCTCACTATCATCATCTACCTTATCGTCATCATTAACTATCGATCTTGAATTAACCGGAATCCTAAGGCTTCAACAACTACTATAAATAGGATCTTTCAATGCTCTCACCTAACAGAGATCGATACCAATCAATAAACCTAAAATTACTAGCAAAAAATATCTAAAAGTTTAAGTACTTCGGCTAAATTCTAAATTTCATTAGCTTCTCCCTAACCTTTTCTTTCTTTCTTTTCTTTCCTGCTCAAGTTTAATTCCTGTACGTGATTCATTTGGTGTTTGGATTCCTAAACGGCTAAACAAAGAGCTCTTGTTTGGTTTGCTGCCCTGTAAAAGGTCAGTGTACTCGGACCGTCCTTCTTCTTTGATTAATTATGTTGTTTCGTGTATATGGTGTCTTCTCTATTGATTAGCTTTCGTTTGCAATGCATATCAGTATCTTATGTTTGTGTTTATTATATTCTGCCTTCACATGTTATTCTTGTTGATTGAATCGATTATCTCTTGATAAGTTATGATTGTGTCAGTGTTGCTAGCCAATTTCTACTGTTAATAAACTTAATTTCTTATAATTTGGATAGATAACAAATGCCTTCTTGATGACTAATGCCTCTTTCGAATGAATCTTGTCTTGAGGCCTTAAGTTAATGTTATGTATGCCCTGTCAGTTTAAATAACAACTGTACTATTGCGTTTGGCTAACCTAATTGAACTATGCTTTTAGACCTTTCCTAATGTCCTGTTAAGAGTTCATCTAGTGCACTATGCTATATTGATCCCTTATTCGTAATGTTATAACATGTTGTTGATTAAATGAAAGAGATCCTCACCATAGTTCATGACTTACACTAGACGTAATCATCTTAATTGAACATTATAGAAGCATGACTATTATATGAACCTTGTAATAGTGACCATCTACAACTTTACTGTATGCTGGTTGGATAACCCCTATTAATCTTCATGCTTGAAATCCATTAGTTTCAATAGACTTGAATTGGGTGCGATTCATATTTTTGATGTTGTTTGATGTGATTTGAGGCTTCGACTAAGTTCGTATGATATTTTAGGATGTGTTGGTATGTTTGGATGGGGTCTCGGGAGCCTCGGGTAAATTACAGATGTCTAACGGATCAAAAGTTGGACTTAATACATTGCTGAAGAATTTGGGTTGTTGGTGTAACCGCATCTGCGGTGGGCTTGACCGCAGATGCGACGCTGCAGGTGCGGCTGGAGTGTCACAGGTGCAAAAGGGGCCTGGCTTGGGGATTTTTGCAGAAGCGAGCGGGTTCCGCAGAAGCAAAGTCTCTTCTGCGATGGTTGTTCCGCAAAAGCGGAGTTTGGCGTGATAGGAAGGAACCACAGATGCGGATGGTTCCCGCAGGTGCGGGCGCGCAGAAGCGCTTGGTAGATCGCAGAAGCGGACCTGCAGAAGTAGGATTTTGGCCGCAGAAGCGGCAGGTCGGTGTTTAAGTCGTCTTTGCAGAAGCGAGACTTTGTCCGCAAAAGAGGAACTGCAGGTGCGGTAATGGAGGCCACAGAAGCCAAATCGCTGGCAGTGTGTTAAAACGAGGGTTTGAGTGTTTTTCTCATTTTTGAATTTTGAAATTCGGTCTAGGGCAATTCTTAGAGAGGATTCCACCTAATTTGAAGAGGTAAGTGACTTTTAATTACTTTTGTCCATAAATATTGAATACCCATTGATTATTTCGCCTATTTCTCATAAATCTAAGTTAGAATTTGGGGATTTTGGGACCGTGTTATTGGAGAGTAAACTTTGTGGATTTGAGGGGCGATTTGTGGTTGGAATTGGATGATTTTAGTATGGTTGGATTCGTAATTGAATGGGCGTTCAAAATTTGTTAATTCTGTCGTGTTTCGAGGTGCGGACCCGAGGTTGACTTTTTGATTTGAGTTAAAGACCTTACTTTATCTTTTGGATTCACTTATAGCTTTTATTGATAGTATTACGTTATTTTGGTTAGATTCAAGTCTTTCGGAGGTTGATACGTGCGGGAAGGGCTTGTTAGCGGAGTTATTTGGTTTGCTTGATGTAAGTATCTTATCTAAACTTGGTTGAGGCACTAGTTGCCTGAATTATTGTGATAGCTACGTGCTATTGGGTGCGCACATGTGTGGGGTTTGAGCCCATGTGCTAACACTGTGGGTATTTATCCATGCTCGGGTTGTGCTTAGGCAATGATATGCCTAGATTTGACTGTTAAGCTTTAAACTATGATGTTTCTCACATTTGTAACATTGTTGTGAACTATTTGAACGATGTTAGAGGCTACGCAGAGGTTTAAATCCCTGAATGAACTTGATAAATGCTATTCTGTGATGGGATTTGTCGATTCGAGCTATGATTGTACACTTTGCACATGCCTACACTTAGCATGTCACTTTTACCAGTTCAGGAGGATGAGATTTGTTAATTATTCATCATGTATATGTATTCTTTTTCTTCTATGTGATATGATTGGACTGGGTGCCCGTGATCACGTCGGGCGGATTGTGTTGTTATGCCTGTGACCACGCCGGGCGGATTGCATTGCTATGCCTGTGACCATACCGTGCGGATTGTGTTATTATGCATGTGACCACGCCGGGAGGATTGTATTGTTATCTCTGTGACCACGCCGGCGGATTGTGTTGTTGTGCCTGTGACCACGCCGGGCGGATTATGATATTGAGCCTGTGATCACGCTGGGTTGGTAGCACGTTGAATTGACCGTGCTTGCGTGTGGATATGGAACCACCCCCTATGGTCACTCTCTCATATTTCTCTCTTGATGGTGTACACGCGGATATTGAGGAAATCTGATCAGTGGTTTGGTATGGAATTGGAAAGGTTGAGAAAATCTGGCCAGTGTTTGTTTGAATTTTGCATTTTATCTTTACTTGCAATTTTCGTAATTATTTACCTAATTTAACTGCATATCATCTTTATATGCCGAATATTGACTGAGCAGAGTATTTGACAAACTGTACACATACACACACAGATGATTCTTCATGTTCTTTATGGCTTGATTTCATTACTGCTCTGTACTTGTTAAATGATGAAACTGTACATGTGGTAGCTAGCATCATTTATAATTTGTGCCTCTTTTACCTCGTCAAGGTTATCTACGATACTTATTGAGTACATTAGGTCGGTTATACTCATACTACACTCTGCACTTCGTGTGGAGATCCAGGTACATCTGGACGTGGTGATTGCTAGATTGGTGCTAGTACCTGCTTGGAGACTTTGAGGTAGCTGCTATAACACCCACAGACCTTGACTCTCCTCCTTTTCATTTTATTCAGTACTGCTCTATTACTCAGACAGTTGTATTAGAGTTTCAGACTATGTTGATACTTAGTAGCTCATGTACTCGTTGACATAAGGTTTTGGGGTGGTTGTAGTAGAGATTCAGCTACTTTTATCGTATATTTATAAGATTCTTCCGCTGTTGAGTTTATTAATGTATATTTCATTTAAGTGTTTAGCTGTTATGTGATTGTCGTCTTGCCTAGTAAGTGTGTTAGGCGCCATCACGACAGGTTGTGATTTTTTGTTCGTGACAATCTTATAGACCCATTTAACTTTAAAATCTTAATATAACACTTTCAATTTGGGTCAACCTTTTAACAATAGCAACCAACATACAATAATTCTTAATACAAAATATATGTGCAAGTCCATACATTCTTACAAACTTATCTTGGTCCTTTATGCCTTTGTATTGGATCAAGTCCAATAGGGATGGAGCGAGTCGAGCAAATCCTAGGAGAAGCTCATACGGATTTTATGTACGTGATTCCATGGGTGATCTTGTATGTTCCCAAGCCAAGGAAACTCATGTCTCCACTAATACAGAGGTGGAAGCCATTGTTATTAGTGAAGCTCTTAGCTATTTGTGTTGCTAATCATTTCGTCTAGGTTATTATCGGGACAGACTCACTATTGATGAAGAATATCCTTGAGGATAGTCGTTTGCTAATATACTCAATGTCCAGACGGGCGACACACATTGTTTAACACCCCATGTTTTCGTACGTGAAAGTACGCCATAAGTAAATTGATGAAATCTCGGAAATGAGATATTACATCCCGCATTTTCATACGTTAAAGTTTCGTCGTAGGTTAATCAACATAAGCTCGGGAATGAGATTATTTTGAGGTTATAAGTATTACGCTATTTCAAACAAGTGATAAGTTAATTCGTGAAGGTGAAAGGGTAAGCGAATCAAAGAAAATTAGTTCCGTCGAAGTTTGTCGATTTGGGATAAAATACGGGTCGGGCGATAATACCCGATATTTATGGACTAGTACCATACAAGGTACCATATGGCTATGATAGTAAGGTGTATAAAGTGTATTAAAAGTAAGTAGTATTTTATGTAATTTGAGATAATTCTTAATTATGTGAATAATCAGGTAATTATTAATTTTAGTGGAAGATTAATAATTAGTGAATACTTAATTAGGATCTTGGATTGGATAAGCCTAAGAGGCAAAAACGTGGCAGCAAGCCATTTTCCAAACAAATGACTCTTAGTCATTTGTGATTAGGTGGCAAAGTAATTACATAACACTTCATTCTTAACATTTTCAATACTAAGACACTACATCAGATGCTAAACTCATTTCTAACATTTTGAATACCAAAGACCCTACCATCAGATGCTAAACTCATTTCTAATATTTTGAGTACAAAGACCCAACAATCGGATGCTAGCAAAAATACTACGATGTGACTTCTTGCAACCAAACGATTCCAACAAGATTTAGCAACGTAAAATTTTGCGGTTCTAAAGGGGTACGGTACAACCTTTTTCAAGAATATCATACGGATTTTTTCCTACTCCAGGTATGTTAAGGCTATCCCTTCTTTCTTTTTGGCATAACCCAAATGATACTGAAAGAAACGAGCAAACGCACAGTTTTCATAAACAACTCTATTCATAGAAATATTAGGGGTGTCTATATTCTTGATTCCCCATGTGAATTATTATTATACCTTCAATTCATGGGTCTCAAAAAAAATACGTATTTGATAAAATTTATCCGACATGCATATTATTTTTATGAGATTCCGAGAAAATTTTATTAACGTATTTCTTAAGGCATATTATTTTTATGATATTCCGAAAAAATATTATTAACGTATTTCTTATGCATTTCATGCATTTATACATATATATTGACCCATGACCAGATAGCGTTATATACGCGTATATATGTATATTATATATATATGGGGTATGGAAAAATGTTACGGCGTTATATACGCAACACCACCTGATCAGCTGGTATACGTTGATGATTTGTGCACAGTGGCCGAAATGATATGATGGGATGCCCTCAAAGGCTTGATGATGTTATGAACACATATACCTATGCATGATATGACATTTATACGCATATGCATGACATTATAAAGATGAAATGATTCACAGAGCTATGCAGACGTACATGTCGAGTCTTTTACTCCATGTTTCTCTCATGTCTATTATTTACTGATTTTCATTCCTTACATACTCGGTACATTATTTGTACTGACGTCCTTTTTGCCTGGGGATGCTGCGTTTTATGCCCGCAGGTCTCGATAGACAGGTCGAGAGTCCTCCAAGTAGGCGATCAGCTCAGCAGAAGATATTGGTGCACTCTATTTTCTCCGGAGTTGCTTGTTTGGTCAGTATAATTTAGATGTGTATGGTTTGGTATGGCGGGGCTCTGTCCCGACCTTTATAATATTTATGTACTCTTAGAGTCTTGTAGACATATGTCATATACGTGAAATATTGTACGGCCTTGTCGGCCTATGTTTTGAGTTTATAAATGATCATGTTGGCCAATTAGGCCCGTATGTCACGTGTATATGATGATGTAATAAGAAAGATACTTTACGTTGGTACTCGGTTGAGTAAGGTACTGGGTGCCCATCGCGGCCCATCGGTTTGGGTCGTGACACAAGTGGTATCAGAGCAGTTTTGTCCTAGGGAGTCTACAAGCCGTGTCTAGTAGAGTCTTGTTGATGGGTGTGTCGTGCACCACACTTATAAGTAGGAGGCTACAGGGCATTTAAGACTGTCACACTTTCTTCTTACTCTAGATCGTGTGGTAAAGCTCAGTTGTAAGAACTCAGTTTCCTAAAACTCCATCTTATTCATAATACGACGATGCCTATATCCCGAAAGACGATTGGTAAGGGATTGAATATGACTGTGGAAGAGTTGAGTTAGAGGAACTCGATTTTGCATCATGTTTATGATTAGTAAATGTAAGGTCTCAACATATCATGTGTGTACTAAGACGTGTGAGCTTTTGGAAAAGGAGCCTTAAGGCAGGAATATCTATCCACCTCTATGGTGAAAGGCAATGAGAGATTCAGAATATAGATACAAGTTTCAACAAGTAAAAGAAGCAAGGTGAAGAGGGGTACGAGGTACCTAGTTAGTAGAGATGAACATTATCTACAATTCAAGAAGAGAAATATAAGCATTTTGAGCTACCTTCAATTGTAACAAAGGTATGCATAATTGGCCACACCCATCTCATTTATGCCCTATGGAAGCTAACAGAAGTAGTATAAGAGGAGGACGGATATCAGGATCCGTCTGGGGTTAGAGTGACCCAAAATGGTGGATGGATTGTTTGCGTTAGTTGACATTTCCGAAGTATATTGCAAATGTGCTAACAGATCTCCTTGTGAGACACCCAGATGGTGAACTCTATAATAGTACAGCCAAATGTAAATATTACAAAGATAGGCACCGGAAGCCTTGAAGGGATAAATATTATCTTTGTATGGCTCTCGTCCCTAGTAGAGAAAGAATGTTAGGAAATTCGAAAGCCAATGGATGGAGCAAGGGGAGCTAAAAGCAAAAGAATGTCTTGTTCGAGTTTTTCAAATAAAGTGATAGAAATAAATGTTAGCGGGAAATAAGAAAAGAGTTAGTGAAGCATTATAAGTAAGATGTGATACCTGGATGACAACGGTAGAAAAAGAAAAATGAAAATGATGACAATATTACAGAGTCTATAGTCAAGTGAAGGAAAAGACGAAATGTGACAGGCCTTGAGACAACAAAAGAGTATAGGCCATAAAATCATATCCTTATTTCAAGAAATAAGTTTGCGACTCTAACGTGATTACCAGAAGGAAATGTTAGACCCCGAAGTAATAAGAAATCAGTATGGGCTAGTGAACAAGGTAAACTAAACATAAATTAGGGACTGAGTGATTTGATAAGAGTCGGCACCATGAGAATTTTAGATTGCGTTCCGGCGATAAAAGAATGGACGACAGAAGAATAACCTTTAAAGGTCATTCAGGAAGACGCTTTCCTAAAGCAAGCAATGTGAGCAAAGTTAAGCTTAAAGGACTAAGTGTTCCAGTTACACTAAGTGTCACCCTCATGAGTAAGGAATTCTGTTATCCTTGGTACAGAAAGATTAACGCAAGGCGAGTAAGGGTCATCAATGATAAGAAAGGACGCCAAAGATGAAGAGGTACAACATCTATAGGTAGATCGTCGTAGCTCTAAATCTTAGCATTCCCCTAAAGGGGGAATATAAAGTTATGTGGCATTAAGTCAGAATTAAGTGGTTTAGTAACGATGGAATGATAAAGGAAGAATGCGATAAAAGTGAGAAAGAAATGAGATTTCACTTATTCAAATCCTACCGATATGCTACGATTCTAGAACATTATGCAGACACGACGTCAAGGAGAGAAAGTAAGGGTCCCGGCCCGAGATGTTATTGATTAATAAGGAGCCAATGCAAGAGGTAAGTTAAGACAAAGGTTATAACCCAAGAAAGATTACACGGAATATTAATATGGGAATAGACCAATGAGTTACTAGTTGATTCAGGAAGAGCCTAGCTATGGCTAGACAAAAGGATACAGACAAATCAATAGATCGTGCAAGATAAGCATAGTAAAACCCAATACAGTGAATTCAGCCTCGTAGTAATGTCGTTGTAATACTTGAGATATATTCAAATAGGAGTCGGGGTAGTTAAAGGTACCGTATGAATGTTACGGGAATAAAAGAGATTGCCCCTGGGAATACAGTCAAAATATTAGTTCAGAGGCAACCCTACAAGCACAAGGGCGTGGAGATAAGTAACTACGAATAATTATAGGCAAGGAAGGACATCAAAAGGTCCGTAATAAGCTCACAGCTTTACAAGAGTCAGAGGGTCCTCCCTAAATACTACAATGAAAGACTAGCTGAGAAAGTAAGGAAGAAGGCTTCAACCTAAGCTCAGTGACCTAAGGAGGGAATGGTCTTATAACAACAGTCTCACAATAATATTGTATGCACTCCATAAGAAAGTGGCACCTACCATGGCCAATGAGCGGGGAGTAAAACCAAAATTAATATTCGAGACCATATGAGTTGCACAAAAATCTCAGCATATGTGAGAACTCAGATAAGCTAAGTATGCACGCAACAAGAGGCAAAGACCAGGAAAAGCAATTGCTTACGTTTGAAGGATACTGAGATAGAACGAAAGGAATTATTCGATTAATGATCAGCCGTAGAAGACTCCGGTATAAATTAAAAGAAGGAATTGGGTCCAGATCATAGACAAAGGATTGAATCATTAGAAGATTGTATCGTGGTTTTCCATAGCATCCATGAAAGGCTAAAAGTAATAACTAAATGCCATGAGTCGTAGATTAGAAGGTAGCTTAAGCCTACATAAAGGCTGATCAGAAGGAAGAGAAAACTAAAGAGTTATATCAACCAAGTAAATCAGGAGTCTGATTATTGGCCCCAGACAATTATAGAAAACGTGATTGAGAACATTGCAGGATCATCCTTAATATCAGAGGCACAAGAGAGATAGTACAATATCCATATTCTATAACGACTCTACGATAAAGCCAGTGAGAAGATTACCAACCTCATAAGAAGTCAGCATGAAGCTCTCACCGGATTGTGTATGCACCAGAGGTGCAAGTATTATAATAGAGCTTCAAGTTATGGATGTGAATTATACCTATGTTAAAGCAAGGTAATGAAAGAGATAGAAGACATGATGCGAGATTTTAAGGTAAGTAAGGTAAAGGTGAACAACGTATGAGATATTCAAATGCAGAAGGTTGCGAATAATCCATACTACAGGTAGAAGGCTAGAAGCACTGGGATTCAATATCCAGGAATGGTAGCGGCTTCGTCAGTGGCATATCTCCCAACCTATGATTTCTAAGTACCGAAAGATCTAGTCAAGAGAGCAAAGAAGAGTTAGAGATGATGTGATGTCTCGCTTGATGTTCCATAATAACACAACAAAATCTATGGTACAAGCAAGTTGAAGGAAGGTTGCGAGTAGTATAGATAGATATGTATAGGTCGCAAGCTAAAGTATAGTAAAACAACGAAGTTTTATGACAGGAGTAAGGAGGAAAAAGGGGGAGTAAGAAGGTAACGAGAATGGATAAGTCCTCGAAATTAAGCCCATAAAAACAAGAGAGCTAATAGTTTCTCTAAGTTATAGAAAGTTCAGCATAGCCTGAATGGACTCAAAGGAATCTAAGACTAATAGCATCTAGAGTAGAATGAGGGTGTGACTGTGATAGATAAAGGATGACGTTTGGGCCTTCAATGGAGTAATGACTTAAAGGGGATTTCATGAATTGTACGGGATTAAAATACCCATGTAAGGTGAGTCATATTAGGATGCTATAAAATACGGTTAGTATCACCCCTAGCGGCAGTGTTACATAAGAGATCAAGTTATCAGTGGTAGATGATAGATCAACATTAAGGTGAATCAACAGTGAATGGACAAAAGTATGAGGTGAGATTAGGTCGTCATTCTTAAGATGAACAAGTGATGAGAAAGCATTAAAGGACTTAGATTTATACATATGGGATAAGTAACGAAAGTAACTTGGAGTTCGGTAGAAGACCTCAGTAACGATAAATCGAAGTAAGAATTATGGTATAGTATGACCCACCTAGATGCAGTAAAGTCATACGAATGGATAAACAGATCTATGAAATAAGGTATAGCAATATTCATAAGTTCAACAAAGTATCGAGCGAAGAACTTCAGTATACCTATAGATGCCCAGAGAGACATTTTTTCAAGCTCTGTATATGTGTACAAAGTGACGCCTGGAGATTGGCTAAAAGCTGGAGGAAAAAGGAGAGAGGTGTCACATAGGCGCACTTACAAGGTCAGTATCGTACATGCTGCATGATAGAAGGTAGCAACAATTACGAGATTGGAAGGATTCCGGTCACAAGCCATGGTGTGGGAAAGAGGCCTAAAGGGGGGAATGCCCTGGCCTTTGAATTTATTCGCAGAATAGTTACCTAAATGGCAAGAAGAGTATTAAAGTATTCGCAAGAGCTATGGGTTATGAGAATGATAAGTGCATCAGTCAACATTCGAGAACGAATGTTCCAAAGGGGGAAATGATGTTACACCCCATGTTTTCGTACGTGAAAGCACGCCATAAGTAAATTGATGAAAGCTCGGAAATGAGATATTACATCCCGCATTTTCATACGTTAAAGTTTCGTCGTAGGTTAATCGACATAAGCTCAGGAATGAGATTATTTTGAGGTTATAAGTATTACGCTATTTCAAACAAGTGATAAGCTAATTCATGAAGGTGAAAGGGTAAGCGAATCAAAGAAAATGAGTTCCATCGAAGTTTGTCGATTTGGGATAAAATACGGGCCGAGCGATAATACCCGATATTTATGGACTAGTACCATACAAGGTACCATATGGTTATGATAGTAAGGTGTATAAAGTGTATTAAAAGTAAGTAGTATTTTATGTAATTTGAGATAATTCTTAATTATGTGAATAATCAGGTAATTATTAATTTTAGTGAGAGATTAATAATTAGTGAATACTTAATTAGGATCTTGGATTGTATAAGCCTAAGAGGCAAAAACGTTCCAGCAAGCCATTTTCCAAACAAATGACTCTTAGTCATTTGTGATTAGGTGGCAAAGTAATTACATAACACTTCGTTCTTAACATTTTCAATACCAAGACACTACATCAGATGCTAAACTCATTTCTAACATTTTGAATACCAAAGACCCTACCATCATATGCTAAACTCATTTCTAATATTTTGAATACCAAAGACCCTACCATCAGATGCTAAACTCATTTCTAATATTTTGAGTACAAAGACTCAACAATCGGATGCTAGCAAAAATACTACAACGTGACTTCTTGCAACCAAACGATTCCAACGAGATTTAGCAACGTAAAATTTTGCGGTTCTAAAGGAGTACCGTGCGACCTTTTTCAAGAATATCATACGAATTTTTCCTATTCCAGGTATGTTAAGGCTATCCCTTATTTCTTTTTGGCATGACCCAAATGATACTGAAAGAAACGAGCAAACGCACAGTTTTCATAAACGACTCTATTCATAGAAATATTAGGGGTGTCTATATTCTTGATTCCCCATGTGAATTATTATTATACCTTCTGTTCATGGGTCTCAGAAAAATACGTATTTGATAAAATTTATCCGACAGACATATTATTTGTATGACATTCCGAGAAAATTTTATTAACGTATTTCTTAAGGCATATTATTTTTATGACATTCCGAGAAAATATTATTAACGTATTTCTTATGTATTTATACATATACATTGACCCATGACCAGATGGCGTTATATACACGTATATAACGTATATTATATGTATATGAGGTATGAAAAAAGGTTACGACGTTATATACGCAACACCACCTGATCATCTGATATACATTGAAGATTTTTCCACAGTGGCCGAAATGATATGATGGGATGCCCTCAGAGGCTTGATGATATTATGAACACATATACCTATGCATGGTATGACATTTATACGCATATGCATGACATTATAAAGATGAAATGATTCACAGAGCTATGCAGAAGTACATGTCGAGTCTTTTACTCCATGTTTCTCTCATGTCTATTATTTACTGATTTTCATTCCTTACATACTCTGTACATTATTTGTACTGACATCCATTTTGCCTGGGGACGCTGCGTTTCATGCCCGCAAGTCTCGATAGACAGGTCGAGAGTCCTCCAAGTAGGCGATCAGCTCAGCAGAAGATATCGGTGCACTCCATTTGCTTCGGAGTTGCTTGTTTGGTCAGTATAATTTAGATGTGTATGGTTTGGTATGGCGGGGCTCTGTCTCGACCTTTATAACATTTATGTACTCTTAGAGGCTTGTAGACATATGTCGTGTACGTGAAAGATTGTACGGCCTTGTCGGCCTATGTTTTGAGTTTATAAATGATCATGTTGGCCTATTAGGCCCGTATGTCACGTGTATATGATGATGTAATAAGAAAGATACGTTACGTTGGTACTCGGTTGAGTAAGGTACCGGATGCCCGTCGCGGCCCATCGGTTTGGGTCGTGACACATTGGCTAGCGCCGCTCGCCGGCAGCGGAAGCTATTTGGTTTTCTCCCAAGACCGGAGAAGCTCTGATACCAATGTGATCAAAATATATTTTCTTATAAATCTATGAATCCTCTCTACAATTCTCTATTCCTCCTCCACTCTTTTTCACACATAAAATAAGCTAGTAATACCCCTATTTATAATAGTACGAAACCTATTTTAACTAGAAACAGGAAAACTTATTCCTATATAATTATGACTACAAATCCTAACTAGACATGAATTAAATAAACTAGCAAATATTAAATCCTAAACAAATAAGGTTTCCCACTATAACTTCGAATTAGTTTTCCAACAAATGAGATGCCTTTGCAACAATTGCTAAGTCCATAAGGGAGAAGATGCGGCTGTGTCAAATTTGATTTTTGCATATTTTCCGTGAAGGAAATGCGTTGGCAGATCATCTTGCTAATAGAGCTTTTGCGATTGAAGGGGCATTGAGTATTCACTCATTCTGTGAGCTTATATTAAAGTGAATAGCAACACATAATTTAGACAAGAGTCAGTGTCTATCTTTGTGAATTAAGCCTGTGAAATCGAGAAGATGAAGATCATGTTGGTAACTATACTGGAGTTAGCAATGGCATTGGTCTTCCGACGCTCTTTGGTGCTATAGATGGTGGTGCAGTTAGCATTAATTCCAGATGTTGGAGGACAGGTTTGTTGGTCACGGTTCAGTTCGTGGAAATTTATGGTACCCGCACAACAAGATAAACGTGAGCAATTGGTATGGAATGAGGCGGCCGAGAATCAACATTACTTTCCCTTCTGTAATGTTTTGCGAGTCTCAATTCTTCATAGATGCTAGATTGTCAATTTGTACTATCAACTTAGTGCATTCCATAAGATTCAAATTGATATCAGTATTTCTTATCTTTGTTAGTTTTTATTTTTTATATGATGTAAGGGGCGATTTTGATTTTATTCATAAAATTAGCCACTACATACCTTGTCCGGTGGTATTTTTTTTTTAAAAAAGAAGCTCTACTATACCTATATATGATCGAATGATAAAACATACCAGACAATTCTAATTCGGTCCCAAATACATAAGCAGAATAAAAGTAGTATAGCTAAGAAAAATTTCCATTGCATAATAACAGTGTGACACCAATAAAAAAAACTAATGTAAGATCTAATTTAGTACCTAATATCACCACGTAGCACATCATAATTTTTTTTATTAATTTAAGTGGTTCAAAAACTTATTTACTTTTATTTTAAGTCATGACATATTGATATTATGCAAGATGAGTTGTTATAACGTGGCTAAACTTACAGTGACAATTTTATCATGCGGCAGCCCAATAACAACAGCAAACAACAACCCACTAATAATCCCACTAGTGGAATCTGGGAAGGATAGAATGTACGCAGACCTTACCTCTACCCCAGAAGGATAGAAAGGTTATTTTCGAAAGACCCTCGGCTCAGATACAGTGGCAGCCCAATAACATTTTGCAATAATTTTTATTATTACGATATATATGTTTATTAATTGAGTTATCTTTTCATTACAAAAGTTACTCGTATGACTTTAGTGCAACAAACTGAAAGTTGGGTACCCATCCATAAATTTATCTCACTATACGTAGACAAACTGAAATTCTTACCGTATAAGTGGACAAAATAAATTTCCCCCCTAAATTGGTAGAAATACAAATTCTACCTAGAGAGATTTTTGCTTGAAAAGATAGGATGGAAAGAAAAATAAAAGGATATGATGAAAAGGAGTAAAAGAAAAATGAAATTTAAAGGCTGTAGCAAGAGAGCTACTTTGGGTGGTTCTTAGCTATTATTGGTGTGGCCTCCCGACTTTTGAATTCTATCATTAGCAACAGAAGCCTGCATTTGGCACAAAATGAACCATCATCAGTCTCATCTATATTACTGTAACCTGTTGCAATTCCCCTATTTGTACCATAATTAAGAAAAATATTCTTCTACTATGTGGTTTTATTTAATTTAATAGTTATATTCACTATCTTTTTGGGGTGATCACAAAATTATAGAAAGCAAACAGGAAAGGGGAATAACTCTACTATTAAGATAAAAAGAATATACTGTCCTAGAATATTATGCTGATCACCGAAAAATGAAATATACAAATAAATAAAGAAAGAAAGAAAATATCAGTTACCTCATTTTCCCAATCAGTTTTTGCTATCATCCAAATTAGGACACAGGTTTGGGAAGTAGTTCCTACCAGCATTCCATACCACATGCCCTGACAAATATAGTCAACAACAAAATCCCTTCAAAATGAGAAATCTTAAACAAAATACTACTACAACTACAAATACTCCTCTTTTCAATATCATATGCTAGATCTGTTTGGGTCCAGTGTAAACGAAATACTAATAAATACAAGTAGTACTCTATCGTTTGTTCTTCTTTTCCTAAAGTAAAAAATAAGATGAGAAGGGATTAGCACCTGAATGCCCAATTTGAAGAGGAAGGTAAGCAAAAGACCCAAAGGGATACCAAAGAAATAGTAGCACACTATGTTAACATAGGCCACATGTTCTTGCCAACCTACTCCAATAGCCACCCCTGTTGTCACACATTCATCCTCATATTAGTATCGATGCACGTTTGAGAAAACTGAAATAATGGTAACAATAACAAACAAGACTCGATTATAAAATATAATTATTCACTTTACACTGGAAGATTAATGTCATCCTCTACAAATCAAACAGATGCAAGACAAGAATATGGAATGTTGCTAGGTTATATATTCACTTACGTGATTGCCTTAGCGACGGGCAAATTTTGGTTAATATTTTATTGTGTGTATCCATGATACTCGATCACAACTGATAGTGTCTTAGTGCTAGATTCATAATTATCTCTGACATTTTTGCCGGAGGAAATAAAAATAAATAAAATAACTTTAACCTCCGTCTTCTCCCATTATATTTTCTTCCTTTCCCTGGTTTCCAAAGGATACTGTGTATATTAACCCATTTTATATATGCTACAAGTGCAAATCAGTGTATGATAGGTCTAAACATCACATTCCTACTCCAGTTGACTGAAACAATAATTGGCATTGGTTATCTTGTTTCAACCTTATAATTCGTAACAAATAATGGGAAATTACCAGAGAGCGTAGGTTGGAGACTGTTAACGAAAAGAGTGGCTCCTAATATAGGAGTAAGATCATACACAGCCTGCTGGACTAGTGCATTATTGGTAAACAAAGCTGGATAATGGTTTCGAGCAGCGAAAAGTAGGACTGTAAGAAAGGCACCAATTGCAAGTGAAGTGATTGAGACCACTAGCACTGAGAATTTTGCTCTTCTTGGACGCCCTGCTCCTAGTTCATTTGATACCCTGACGCTGCAACAATAAAAAATGTTTTTTAATCATAACTTTAAACTGTTATTAGACTGAAACAAAAAGGAAATACAAACCTTATAGCTGCATTGAATCCAATACACAACATGAATGTCCAGCCAACTATGTTTGTACTGCAAATTCAGTTTTAGTTCATGTGATGCAGGTCAAATCAATGAGAAGGTGAGGACAATTTCTAAAACTGCATTATAGGATCCGAGTGAACTGACCATATGGAAGTTGCATCCACTGCGATATCTGCATTCTTTAAGTATCCAGCAGAGAGAATGAGCGACATAAAGTACCAATATTCTAAGCTGCAAAGATAGTAAAGAAGACATCTCAAAGTTTAAGTACTCACATCAAACAAGTGAAAACAGAACAATAATTTGTGAAATCCTCTTACTATTTATTTCATGTTCACTGCCAAAGGAATAGTAAGTTTGGAGTATAACTTTGTTTTTTGATAACCGTGGTATTCGTACCAGCTTGTACGCATCTCGACTAATTTCATGGGATACCTACTACCTCCCACCAGTCTGGACCAGCTTGCGCGATAATTCCATGGGGTACCTACTACCCCCACAAATACAGGTACCGGATAACTGTATCCACCAAAGCTTGAAAGATAAGAAGAAATCACCTAGTATGTTTGCCTCGGCTAGGAATTTGAATATGAGACCTCAATAATTCTTAACCCTCATTTTGACCACTAAGCCACACCCTCGATGCAAAATATTTTTATGAGATTTCTTTTACGTTTGCTTCTCGTGTAAACTTGAAAATCAGACAGCACACAAAGGGTGAAGCAACAAGTTGTTCTTGTTTTACCGGTGGGTAGGGGAGAATGAGGTCAATCTATTCAGCATGATTTATTTCCCAACGAAAAATTCAGCCAGACTTTTGCCTCTTTGCTGGATTTCTTTTTCATTTCCACATTCCCAAATCCAAAAACTCTTCTACTCGTTCTTCGTTCTCCTTATTCCCTACTCTTCCCCACTAATATGCAACAAAATTAAATATGGTTCTGCGTAACTCTCACGTAGATAATAGATTGAACACCTATTGATGCAAATTAGCCTGTTCTTCAATTCTTTGCTTGAAATCTTGAATTTGTAACGTGGAAAGGCAATTAAAGCTAACTTCATAATGAGTTATCATTGTAGTTAATAGTGGATGAGTCTGGGTATAACCTATGATATGGGAACTGGGATTTTGGATATCCAAAGCTAAATTGGTTCGGTATGATAAAATTGAATGGATTATGCAATGGTTGCGATGATTTTCTCACTTTAATACTCGTTTAGCTCCAAAATGAGAGAAGGCTCGTAATATGACTATTATATTAATATACCACTTCACTTTCGAGACCATTTCTAGAAGTTTTTCAAAGTAAAAGGTTGTGCCAAATGGTAGGTATACTTTGATAGAGCCATTTCTAGAAACAACTACTACCTGTTTAGTTCAAAGAAATTATCTTCAGAAAATAAATAAATAAATAAAACAGGACTGAATTGATGAATAGAAACTTACCAAATCATTATACCAGATGCAAGGGATAATCTAACAAATTCCCAGAGATGATGAAAAGCCTTCCAAGAAAATCCAGACCAAGCTTCACCACAACTCCCCAAAAAAATATACACAAGTTTCCCGATGACCATGAACCACCACGAGCCGTTGAGAACCGCCGCGGCGGCCGGCAAACCCCAGCCTAGCTTCAGCATCAAAAGCCAAGTAAAAAAAGTATGCAAAGCAAATGAAACCCCAGCTATAACAGCCATGACCATCATCTTGCTCTGAGCTTGCAAAAACTTCATAATTGGGAATTCCAAAGCAAATGAAAACACTTGTGGTATCATCCACAACGCGAATTTCCCCGCCCACCTTGAGATGTTTTCGGGCTGACCGATTAACATTAGAATTTGGGTGGCGAATATGTTGATAAGAGTCAATAGTATTGCTGCAGTATTGAGGATTATCCATGACCTTTGCATGTAAATCCCTAACATATTTAGCTCTTTTGCTCCATATGCTTGCCCACATAACGTCTCCAATGCGCTTCCCATTCCCAACTGTTAAAAATGGATTACAACCACAATATCCAAATTATTTTCTTGAGGATAAAATTAATAAAGCCAAATAATATAGATTTATTTACCAGTACGCCCTCTGCGATTCCCATAATAACCGAGTTCTCAACGGAGACAGCAGCAAGTTGAATGGTTCCAACATGGCCAGCAAAGAGTTGAGTGACAGCGCCCAAAGAGTACTGGCAAAGGGAGGTGAATATCGCGGGTCCGGCGAGGTACCACAGTTTCTTGGACTCATAGTTGAACTCCTGGAAAAAGTTTCTGATACCATTAATGGGGAGGATGTCATCTTCATCAGATGGCCATTTTGGAAGTTTTGAGAGGAGAAGTGGTACCTTTGTTTCCTCCTCCATCCTGGTTTTGTGAACTTGACTAAACATGGTTTAGACAGAGGCTATAAAAGGGATGCATGTGGGGTACTTTTATTTAGAGAGAACAAGACAAGGGTTTGGAGAAGAACAAAAGACATATGGTTTAAATGGGTAAAAGTACATTATTAGCTGCATCTCATCCAGAAAGTGAACTCCACCTAACCCCTTAATCAGTTGTTACGGTATTGGTCAAAATATAACCTTACTTTCAAAAATGATCTAAGAATACCCCTTATTATATTATTGGGTTATTTATACCCCTGCAGTCATACTTTGGGTTAAATATACCCATCATTTAAATAGAGGGACACGTGTCATCGTCTTGTTGGCCAATTCTAAATATCTCATAATTAATTAAAAATATTCATTGCCCATACCCGAAAAGCAATTTTTTTTTTTGTAAAAATTAGAAAAAACTAATTTTTTTTTTACTAAAAACTGAAAAAAATGAAAATATTTTTTTTCCCAGTTTTTACAAAAAACCTGCTTTAAAAAAACTGAAAAATATTTTCTAAAACAATATTTTTGTAAAAACCGAAAAAAAAACTGAAATACAATTTTCTAAAGCAATTAAAAACGAGAAATAACTGAAATTTAGTTACTAAAAACTGAAAAATATCGAAAATATTTTTTTCTAGTTTTTAGAAAAATATCGATTTAAAAAAATGAAAAATAATTTCTAAAGCAATTTGTTTTGTAAAAACTAAAAAACAAAAATTGAAAAGTAATTTTCTAAAGCAATATTTTTGTAAAAATTGAAAAAATAAATATTTTCTTTTTTTTCAGTTTTTAGTTTTAAAAAATTCAGTTTTTTCCAGTTTTTACAAAAACATTATTTTAGAAAATATTTTTTAGTTATTTTTAAAGCAGATTTTTTGTAAAAACTGGAAAAAAAAATATTTTCGTTTTTTCAATTTTTTCCAGTTTTTACAAAAAAAAAATTGCTTTAGAAAATTACTTTTCGGGTATGGGTATTTTTAATTAATTATGAGATATTTAGAATTGACCAACAGGACGATGACACATTTCACTCCTTTTAAATGAGGGGTATATTTGAACCCAAAGTATGACTGTAGGGGTATAGATAACCCAATAGTATAACGAGGGGTATTCTTAGACCATATTTGGACCTTCTCGTAGTTATTATAACAATTTTCTAAAAGCTTTCTTACTCCTTTTCCTTTTCGTCCAGTTTGAAATTTGTGAATTCATCCAAATCTTTCCCAAATAATAAAACAAAAATTACTTGTACAGTGATAAAGAAATATGTATACAATTAAAATCGAGCCTACCCGATTTTACTATTTGACCAAGACCGGGAGGTTGCATCGAAGGATGGCCTCGTAACGGAACAGGCTAAATCACGAGGATAAGGTACCGAGTTCAGAATCGAGGTGCCTATCGAGATTGAGGCTAGTAGCGATCGAAGCCAAATGAGACAGACATCGAGCAAGATCGAAGTTAGCACAATAACAGAAAGACGAGATATCCGTAACTGATCGAGGATCATGGCGTAAATCTCGGAACGGATCAAATTAGAAATAGTTAATTAGCTAATCATGGAATTTCCTTCTGTAATTAGAATTATAACATAAGTAAAATTTCTCTACTATTTAAAGGGGGGTACTAATCATTTGTAACACACATTGTTCAAAGATATCAAAGCAATATAATTTTTTTTGTCATTTATACTATTGTTCATCAGCTTGTTATATTTTGATTGTTCTTACATAAACCAGTTCGAGGGTATCCAAACTCGAGGGCTGAGTTCCATTCTAATACTAGTTTGCTTTACTTTATAGTTCATTTCTGTTATTAATCTTCATATTTATCAATTGGTATTAAGTGAAATTCGTGCCCTTAGAACTACATTATAAGTTTAATTCTTATTCAATTTTAAGGGTAAACAGTTGGCGTCCACCGTGGGACCAATAATAATAGTGTTTGCTTAATACTGATTCCGATAACACACACTGCTTTACACGTGTTATCGTAAGAATCTTTGTTTCCAGGATAAACATGTCAAACTCACAAGTAGCGCATACACATGGTGACAACGACCTCGGATTTCACGGGTAAAATGACAATATAGCCGCCCAGGGATCGAGGCGCCTCAGGCTAACCTCGAGGGAGCACCAATTGCAAATCCCGTCGATGTCAGTTCACATGTCGCCCTAAATGCAAATTTGGGCGTTGATCCCGAAGATAGCGTACGCAGGGAAGTTCAATCAGGTGGTCAAGGTACGCAGGGCGGAGAAGATGGTGGAGTTAGCCTCCAATTGATATTCGAAATGTTACAGGCTCAACAAGCCGCTATATCACAACTACAAAATCAGCACCGAACACCGAGTAGGATCGAACCAGAAGTCGTCCATAGGACCGAGCCTATGCCGGAAAGGTCGAACGCCAATGAATTGGGGACTGGCCCCGCCATTATGAAAATATTCGAGGAGCTCACTAAACGGATTGAATCGGGAGAAAAGAAAATCGAGGCAAATGACAAGAAAGTAGAGACATACAACTCCCGGATTGACAAAATACCGGGGGCACCGTCGATTCTAAAAGGTATGGATTCAAAGAAATCCGTACAGAAGCCATTTCCCTCCAAGTGCGACTCCGAAACCCATTCCGAAGAAATTCCGAATGCCAGAAATTCCTAAGTACAATGGGACCACCGACCCTAATGAGCATGTCACTTCTTATACATGCGCAATAAAAGAGAATGACTTGGAAGACAATGAGATTGAATCTGTTCTATTGAATAAATTTGGAGAAACCTTGTCGAAAGGAGCAATAAAGGCCGCGACTAGGAAGTCGGACCTCTTCAAGGTGAAACAAAAAGACAACGAAATATTAAGGGAACTCGTATCTCGGTTCCAGATGGAACGCATGGAACTACCACCGGTCACAGACGATTGGGTTGTTCAAGCCTTTACTTAAGGTTTGAATAAATGAAGTTCGGTGGCACCACGACAGCTAAAGCAGAATTTAATAATATCCAGCAGTAACCTGGGCCGATGTACATAATCGGTATCAGTCAAAGATCAGGGTCGAGGATGATTAATTGGGGACCCCTTCCGGTTTCGTTTATCCAAACAGGCCCATCGGCAGAACTCAAAGGGATATCGACAGAGAACCCCGGTCGAACAGAGATCGGTACCAACCATACAACGCAGATCTTAGGAACAGCGACCCATGACGCAATCCCATCCGAAATTATCAAAGGAACGATCGAGGACAAAGCTCTTGAGGGCTCATGAGCAAAAATGGCTTCGATAAACATGCTGATCCCACAGAAGCACCACGATTATCAGAATACAACTTCAGCATCGACGAATCAGGTATTGTGTCAGCCATTGGGAGAATCAAAGATACTAGATGGCCCAGACCCCTACAAACTGATCCACCCCAAAGAAACCCCAATCAAATATGCAAATACCATGGTACACATGGTCATAGAACCGAAGACTGCAGACAACTAAGGGAGGAGGTGGCCCGTATATTCAACGAGGGTCACCTTCGAGAATTCTTAAGCGACCGAGCTAAGAACCATTTCAGAGACAGGGATGCAAACAAGAAAAGAGAGTAGGAAGAACCACAACACGTGATTCACATATCATTGGTGGGGTCGATATTCCACAAAGGGCCCGTGTTCAAACGCACTAAAGTATCAATCACCAGGGAAAATCGAACTCGAGAGTATGTGCCAGAAGGCACTTTATCATTCAATGATGAGGAAGTAGAAGGGATCTCACAACCCCACAATGATGCTTTGGTAATCTCTATCCTTATGAATAAAATTCAGGTTAAACGTGTTTTAATTGATTCAGGAAGCTTGGCCAATATTATTCGATCGAGGGTCGTGGAGCAGCTCAGCCTACAAGATCAGATCGTACCCGCAACTCGGATTCCCAATGGCTTCAATATGGCGAGTGAAACAACTAAAGGTGAAATTATCCTACCAATAAATGTAGCCGAAACTATTCAAGAAACAAAGTTCCATGTGATCGAGGGCGATATGAGATACAATGCACTGCTCGGAAGACCCTGTATTCACAACATGAGGGCGGTCCCCTCAACCCTTCACCAAAGCTGAAGTTCCCAACACCGGATGGAGTAAAAATGGTGTATGGAGAACAACATGCTGGCAAAGAGATCTTTGCGGTCGACGAAGTAATACCGGTATCGACGCTTTCGTCAATAAAAGGATCAGAGTCCAAAGAAAAATAAGAAGCTAAATAGTAACCACAGCCACCAGCCTCGACTCAGTCGGAGAAGCAGGGAACGGATAGGGACGATGACTGCTGGACCCCTCAATCCTTCATAATCCCCGAGGATTCAGACGCCACTAAATCGACAGTCAAAGAGCGTCGAGCATCTACCCGATCGAAAAATATACCTGGGTACGGGGCTAACCCTTGAGCTTAGGGAAAAACTCATTAAATTTCTTATCAATAATATGGATTGTTTGCTTGGTCCCACCTAGATATGAGAGGGATCCCGCCCGAGATCACTACACATCGATTGAGCTTGGACCCGAAGTTCTGCCCGGTAAAACAAAAGAGAAGGCCCCAGTCTGAGGTAAAACATGCATTCATCAAGGACGAGGTAGCCAAAACTCTCAAAATAGGATCCATTCGGGAAGTAAAATATCCTGAATGGTTAGCAAACGTAGTCGTAGTCCCTAAAAAGGAAAATAAACTTAGAATGTACGTAGACTATAAAGACTTAAACAAAGCATGTCCTAAAGACTCTTTTCCTCTGCCGAATATCGATCGCATGATCGATGCCACGGCCGGCCATGAGATCCTTAGTTTTCTCGATGCCTACTCCGGGTACAATCAAATACAAATGAACCCGGAGGATCAGGAAAAGACATCGTTCATCACTAAGTACGGTACCTATTGTTATAATGTAATGCCATTTGGACTAAAAATGCTGGTGCCACTTATCAACGCTTAGTAAATCGAATGTTCGAAGAACAAATAGGTAAATCAATGGAGGTTTATATTGACGATATACTAGTTAAGTCCCTGCGAGCAGAGGACCATTTGACACATTTGCAGGAGATCTTCGATATACTAAGGAAATACTACATAAAACTCAACTCGGAGAAATGTGCATTAGGGGTTGGCTCGGGCAAGTTCCTCGACTTTATGGTATCAAATCGGGGGATCGAAATCAACCCCGATAAGATCAAGGCAATCGAAGACATTACAGTCGTGGACAATGTTAAGGCCGTACAAAGATTAACAGGGCACATAGCCGCCCTAGGACGATTCATCTCGAGGTCTTCAGATAGAAGTCACAGGTTCTTCTCATTGCTCAAAAAGAAGAACAATTTTGCATAGACCCTGAAATGCCAACAAGAATTGGAAGAATTAAAGCGGTACCTCTCGAGCCCGCCACTACTTCATACTCCGAAAGCGGACGAGCAACTCTACTTGTACTTAGCAGCCTCAGAAATTGCGGTAAGTGGGGTCCTAATTCGAGAAGAGCAAGGTACGCAATTTCCTATTTACTATGTTAGTCGAACTTTAGGTGAGGCCGAGACCCGGTACCCACACTTAGAAAAATTAGCGCTTGCCCTAATAAGCGCCTCTAGGAAATTAAAATCATATTTTCAGTGTCACCCGATCTGTGTGGTGACTACTTATCCCCTTCACAATATTTTGCATAAGCCCGAACTTTCGGGCCAATTGGCCAAATGGGCCATCGAGATCAGTGGGTACGATATCGAGTATCGACCCCGAACATCCATCAAGTCTCAAATCTTAGCGGACTTCGTGGCTGACGTTATGCCATCCCTCGTACCCGAGGTCGAAAAGGAACTATTATTAAAGTCGGGTACATCATCGGGGGTGTGGACCCTCTTCACAGACAGTGCTTCGAACGTGAAGGGGTCCAGGCTAGGCATGGTTTTGAAGCCGCCCACGAGTAATAAAATTAGACAAGCTATCAAAACTTCCAAGTTAACTAACAATGAGGCCGAGTATGAGACCATGATTGCAGGTCTCGAGCTAGCTAAAGGTTTGGGAGCAGAGGTCATCGAGGCCAAATATGACTCCCTGCTTGTGGTAAACCAAGTCAACCGAACCTTCGAGGTTCGAGAAGATTGAATGTAGAGGTACTTGGACAAACTACTGGTGACTCTACATCAGTTTAAAGAATGGACTCTACAGCATGTGCCTCGAGAACAAAACAACGAGGTCGATGCCCTTGCAAATTTAGGGTCATCAGTCGAAGACAACGAGATTAGCTCGAGGACTGTCGTACAACTTTCAAGGTCAGTAATCAAAGAAGGCCACGCCGAAATAAACTCCACAAGTCTGACATGGGATTGGAAGTACAAATATATCGAGTACCTAAAGAATGGGAAGCTTCGATCGGATCCTAAGGAATCGAGGACTCTACGTACGAAGGTCGCATGATTCACATTGGCCGAAGATGGAACACTATATAGAAGGATGTTCGATGGACCATTGGGAATATGTTTGGGACTAAGAGATACCGACTACGTCCTACGAGAAATCCACGAGGGCACCTACGAAAATCATTCTGGTGCTGAATCATTGGTTCACAAAATCATCAGAGCAGGATACTATTGGGCCGATATAGAAAAGGATACAAAAGAGTTTGTTCTAAAGTGCGACAAATGTCAAAGGTATGCGCCGATGATTCACCAACCCGGAGAGAAACTCCACTCAGTCTTATCCCCATAGCCATTCATGAAATGAGGAATGGATATCGTCGGCCCTCTACCATTGGCCCCAAGTAAAGCTAAATTTATTTTATTTATGACTGACTATTTCTCTAAGTTGGTTGAAGTACAAGCTTTCGAGAAAATTAGAGAGAAAGAAGTCATAGACTTCATTTGGGACCACATTATATGCCGATTTGGGATGCATGCCGAGATCTTATGCGATAATGGAAAGCAATTCATTGGCAGCAAAGTGACAAAGTTTCTCGAAGATCACAAAATAAAAAGGATCTTGTCGACGCCATATCATCCTAGTGGTAACGGACAGGCCGAATCGACAAACAAGACCATCATTCAAAATCTAAAGAAAAGATTGAACGACGCTAAGGGAAAATGGAGAGAAATATTGCCCGAAATCCTTTGGGCGTATCGAACAACGTCAAAATCCAGTACGGGGCAACACCGTTCTCTTTAGTATATGGCGCCAAAGCTCTGATTCCGGTTGAAGTCGGGGAGCCTAGTGTAAGGTTTCGATATGCAACGAAAGAGTCAAATCACGAGGCTATGAATACAAGCCTCGAATTTCTAGATGAAAAATGGGATGCCGCCCTCGTTCGAATGGCAGCACAGAAACAACGGATCGAAAGGTACTACAATCGAAGAGCCAATCTTCGACACTTTAAAATCGGGAACTTGGTTCTGAGGAAGGTCACCCTCAATACTCGAGACCCAAACGAAGGAAAACTTGGCCCAAACTGGGAGAGACCGTATCAGGTCCTCGATATCATCGGAAAGGGATCCTACAAACTTGGCACGATGAACGGAGAACAATTACCAAACAATTGGAACATATCACTCCTCAAACGATATTACTGCTAAGGTATGACCTTCTCCATTTTCGTTTATATTTTATACTAACCATTTGCAGGTGTTTAATCGAAGACACCAAAGAATTCTTTAAACACAAAGTCCTTAGGTCTGAAAGCACGCGTTGCACTCTTTTTCCCTTAGACCAGTTTTTGTCCCAAATGGGGTTTTTTGGCGAGGTTTTTAATGAGGCAACCATTGTTCGTGCTAACTTAGAGCAATTCAACAGTATTCGAGGCTCCTTTACAATTAACCTTGAATACTAGGGGCATCACCCTCGGATAGTTACAAGGAAAATACTTTGTGTCGGCAGGGTCTCGATAGGTAAAGGACCAAACGGTCAAATGAACCGTGTCCATGTAGATTACTCGAGCCCTAATGGCAAAACATGTACGCATGTATAATCTATTGAAAGAAGTATTTTTCCTTACCGGGTGTTCCATGCCTTAGAGAAATTTATACTTTACAATTTCATACTTATGATATATTGTGGAAACTGGCTTAAGGGTCGATCACAACTGAAGTTAAAACAATTTACCCTATACTCGGGGACTGCCGTCCAAAAAATCGACATGATCGAATTACTAAACCTCGAAATCGTAAGACCTTAAAAAGGCAATCCTCGATTTTATAGGCCACGGCCACCCCACTCGGGGACTGACACTTCGAACAAGTTCGAAGTATAGCAGGGAAACAAGCCTAAGGGGCAAATCCCAAACTAAAGGCTACGACCAAATTAACACGGTTCGGAGACGTCCGAATTCCGTTATAAAACAGGCCTTCAAATATTCTCATAAACTGGTTAGAAAAGACAACCCTCAGCTGAATTACTAAGGGTCTCGATAATATTGTCCCTCAAAAAACCCTAAGCGGTAGCGAATTTTTCGAACTCCCGAATAATTTTGTGCTAAGGCATAACAAAGCAAAGGATTTCGATAACACCAATCCTCGAAAAACCTAATGGGTACAAATTTATCTCATGCTAAGGCATGAAAAATATTTATGATTAATTTTTCAAGCCGAAAAAGGGGAAAAGCCATTCTTTTGAGGCCATATCGGCCTAATTTAAGAGCCTAAGGGCCATTTTATTTTTTGAGTTCGAGAAATATACCTTACTCAACTAAAACCTAAGGGTCACTCTACTTTGAGTTCGAGCAAGTACTCACTCAATTTTAAAGACTACACTGGTCCAAGTTCGGTCTAGTTGCCTAAAGTCCCAAACTTGTGAGCAAAATCTCCATAAGGCATGAAGGCATGAATAAAATAGAATTTTCATGAGGCAGGAAATAGAATAAAGACAAGTCAAAGAGAAAAAAGATCTTTTATCTATACGAAAATATTTACAAGGACCGATCAGGGTCCCGCACAAAAAATCAAAAAAGAAAAAGTCTAAGATTCCTAATTTTCCTCAGGGGCAATTTCTTCTCCATCGAGGTCCTCCCCATTCTCGGACCCGCCCTTGATGCCATCATCATCATCATCATCAAAAGAGGCCAGCGCTCTAGCATCAGTTTCATGCTCTTTAGCCTTTAGTATCTCGTCGGTAAGATCGAAACCTCGAGCATGGATCTCCTCGAGGGTTTCCCTCCGAGATTGGAATTTGGCGAGTTCAACAATCCAATATGCTAGAGTTTTAGCGGTCTCGGCTACCTCTCTCGCTTGGACTTGAGCGGCTTCAGCATCAGCCCGGTAGACGCCACGATTGTCTCTGCCTCGGCCTTTGCCTTTTCAGCTTCAGATTTGGCCTTTGCAAGTTCGAAAGCCAACCAAGCCTCGAGCTTCTCTATTTTCTTTGCCTGAGCTGAGATCTTCTCCTTCATGGCTCGAAGCTAACTTTTGACAGATGACAATTGGGCTCGAGCAGCCTCTTTTTCAGCAGCAAAGGGATCCATACTTTCTTTCCACCCCAAGGTCTCCGCCTTCATCATGTTGACCTCCTCTCAAAACTGCTCGATCCTCTCGACCTTCTGCTGCAGCTGTGAGATTGAAATGTTAGCCACTGTTCCCAAATCGAGCCCATGAGCTTTTAAGATTTTCATTACCTGCTCGATCAGGTCGGCCTGATCTTGGTGAGCCTTGGCCAACTCAGCTCGGAGGTCTTTGATCTCCTCCTCTTTTTGCCCACTGAGAAGTTTAAGGGCATTTCTCTCCTCCGTGAGCCCTCGGGGGTCGGCCTCACATCGGCTCAGCTCTGCTTTGGACTTTGAAAATGCCTCCCGATGGAGCGCCAAAGCCTATACGAAAAAAAAAGAAAGGAAATTAGACAGGAAGAAGAAGAAATAAACTAAGTATGATATCGACAAAGGGAGTTGAGACTCACCCGATTCAAGGCTTGTTGAGCCTCATCATAGAGACTCGATGCTTCACTCAGGTCGGTCGTATCCTCGAACCCGATAAAGTAACCACGGAAGGGGTCCTCCCCTCCATGGGCCCCGTCTACTTTGGGAGTCCTCGTAGCTTGGGCCTCCCGAATTGCCTCCTAGGAAAACGCAGGGAAAATCAGTGAGTCTCCAATATCTATTGCCCCAAGTGAGCCACTTGGGGCGTTCTCCTCGCTGCGAAGGGCCTCAGAGCTGCCCCCTTCAGACATACCTGCCTTTTGCTCATCTCGGTAGGAGGCATCTTTGATCTTCGATGACTCGGGGACTTTGCCCGAGTCTTTTTCCAAGACCCCCTTAGCTCGAGGCAGAATCTCCTCAACCACCACTGACTCAGCGGCCTTTGGGGCCTCAGTGGTTTTTTTCACTCGGGCCACCAGTTCCGAGCCATCATCTTCATCTTCTTCTTCTTCCTCCTTTAGCCGTTGAATCACATCTGTAGGCAGGGCAACAATGTCTTTCTTTGAATTACAAACCGGATTCTTCTTAGGCTTTGGATCCTCAGAGGTTGAGGTCCTTTTCCTCTTCTTATCCTTCACCAGCTTCGGAACCGGGGTCGAAGTCTCCTCCTCACCAGACGTGGGCCTCATGACCGTATCCTTGCCCATGCCTGTACACGAGAAAATTGAATAAGTAGAAGAAGGGCATCTTAATCAAATCATTAAATACACAAAAATGGGATTACCATGATTCTTGGCCTCCCATAGGCCCTTTGATAAATCGCGTCATGAGCGCTCGGCATATGTAGAGGTCGAGGCCAGGTTCCGAACCTAGCTCTCGAGGTTGGGAATCGCACGGGGAATCCAAGCAATCGCTACATCATGGAAAAAGACATCGATGAGAAAAGACAAAGGAATAAATAATACATGGAAGCTAACAGTGAGACGGTACTTACGATTCATGTTCCATTTATCAGGAAATGGCATCTTATCGGTTGGGATTAGGTCGGAAGTCCTCACTCGAACGAACCGGCCCATCTAGCCTCGATCCTTGTCCTCGTCTATGCTCAAGAAAAGCACTTTGGTAGCCCGACGTTGGATTTATTAACCCGCCTCGATAGAGGCGGGGCTATACAATATGATAAGGTGATCGAGGGTGAAAGGAAGCCCCTCGACTTTGCTCACGAAGAATCAGAGCAGAATAATAATTTGCCAAAAGGAAGGATGGATTTGGCCTAGGGTTATTTGATATTGTCGGCAAAAATCAACGATGACGGGGTCGAGGGGGCCAGTGTGAAAGGGTAAGTGTAAACACTTAGAAACCCTTCTACATGGATGGTGATGTCTTTTTAGGGGGTCGGGATTACCACCTTTTTGCCCTCCCAGTTGCAGTCTTTCTTTATCTGCTTAAGGTATCCCTCAGTTATTGAGCATATATACCTCGACATTCGCTCGCATCGACCAGGAATTGACGAGGCTTTATCGATCTTGAAATCGGAGTTTAGCGCGCACCCCCCAGGAATGCATTCCTCAAGACAGGGTTCCACCAGTGTTTTCCCGCCGGTCGGTTGAGAAGATGAAGCAGCTTCTTTTTGTGGTACCATTTTCGATGTTTTTGCCATTTTTGTGTAAGTTTAAAGAAGAGGAAGATAATAGGACTTGACGTTTGAGAAAGGATTAACAGCAAAACCTGAAGATTTGTAAAAGGGAAGAACTTAAGAGATGTAAAAGCTTTGGAGATTAGAAGGAAGTGAAAGTAAAGTTTGAATCAATGAGGAAGGGGTCTATTTATTGGATTCACGGTGACGGTTCAAAGGCACTAGTGGCCGACCACCAACTGACACTCATTAATGACTTGGGAAACTGTACCGACGGGACATTTCGGTCACTGTTGTCGCTTACGTAATGAGGATGGCGTCATGATAGGTCGAGGTAGAAAATCGAAGGCTCAATTCGTTTCTTGTCATTTCACTCCAAAAAATGAGGGGACTATCTGTATACGATTAAAATCGGGCCCACCCGATTTTACTATTTGACCGAGACCATAAGGTTGCATCGAATGATGGCCTCATAACGGAACAAACTAAATCACGAGGATAAGGTACCGAGTTCAGAATCAAGGTACCTGTCCAGATCGAGGCTAGTAGCGATCGAAGCCAAATGAGACAGACATCGAGCAAGATCGAAGATAGAACAATAACAGAAAGGCGAGATATCCGTGACTGGTCGAGGATCATGGCATAAATCTCGGAATGGATCAAATCAGAAATGGTTAATTAGCTAATCATGGGATTTCCTTCTGTAATTAGAATTATACCATAAGTGGAATTCCTCTACTATTTAAAGATGGGGTTCTAATCATTTGTAACACACATTGTTCACAGATATCAAAGCAATATAATTCTCTTTTTCATTTATACTATTGTTCAACAGCTTGTTATATTTTCATTGTTCTTACATCAACCAGTTCGAGGGTATCCAAACTCGAGGGCTGAGTTCCATTCTAACACTGGTTTGCTTTACTTTATAGTTCATTTCTGTTATTAATCTTCATATTTATCAATTGATATTGAGTGAAATCACGTGTCTTTAGAACCACATTATAAGTTTAATTGTTATTCAAATTTAAGGGTAAACAAAATAATATTCACAATGGAAAAGGACCAATTTTGGTCAATTATTAGAAATAGGAAGGAAAAAAAAAGACAAACCGTCAATCTTTTCTTTCACCGCGAGAGAAATACGATTCATAAGAGATAATTCAAACCCCTCCGTAAAATAAGAACAACTCCCGCGCTACTATACCCTCTGTTTTATTTTCGTTTCAAAAAAGTCATCGCGCGTGGTTACTTAAGCAACTTACTTACAACCCTCAAAACGAACCGATAATCTATGTCATCATACTATATTATAATGTAAAGCCCAAAGTGCAAAGTTAAAAGATCAAAATATCTTGACCTTTTTTACCTTTATTTGAACACCATTCTTATAACATTTTGTACCAAAAGGTAAAAATATCTCATAATAAATTGAGCCTTTAATTTTCTACTACACTTTATATGAAAACATAAAATACAATGTAACGTATGAAATGTTTTTTAAAACTTGTGAAACATTTTTGTATTCCCAATCAAATTCATCTAACAATCCAATTGAAACTCTTTCGGTCATTGGTCACGCCAAACTCAAGTCCTAAAAAGGATAAGCGGTCTCTGCAAATATAATATGGTCTAAAAGTCCGGAGTTGAATCCCACAAAGAACTAAGGTTTAGCTATAACTGTTCACTATCACTAAGAAGACAAGCTCAAATAATTCCTAAGTTAGAAATATTAAGATTCTTATTTTTAACTAATTAACTAATAAATTAAAGTAATAAATTAATAACTAAAGATACTAAAAGTTGGAGACAAGATTAATGAGGTCTAGAGTTATAATTTTCTCAATTATCGGAATCCTTCCCGCTACATATTCTATAATTTTGCCTAATTATATTCCATTGACCGTGAGCACTCGACTTATCATAATTTTCTCTTGAGTAACTCCAATAATGTACTAGTCATATTCTCTCGAATTACGCTAGCTCACTCTTTTTTACCGCTCACTATGATCACGTCATAGCTTAATTATCTCTAATCTTGCTTTTAAACGTGCCGTATTGATCTCTCATATACGTTAGGAGTGACGTTGTTCAACAACCACCAAAATATGTACTCTTTTTCAAGCAATACATAATAAATAGACACCGTGTATTGAGAGCTCTTCAATTAACTAAAATAAGCACGTAGTTGAACATAAAAAAATTCAAAGACTCAATTATATCAAAACATATCAAGAATTTGATATTCATCCTACAAAAGGTTTTATCAAAACTCTTGATAACAAATTAGCTATTCATAATAGTATGCAAAACTACAATACTAGAATTCATAACCAACAATGGAAATAGGAAGAAGAAAGTGAAAAACTCGTAGAAGAATTCTCCGCTTTGCTCCTTGTGTGTTCTTGCCTTCTTAGGTCGAATACCCCACTTCAAAAGTGAGTTTAAAGACTATTTATATGGGATAAGGTTAGCATGGGGCGAAATAATACAAGCCAACTTTAGAATGAACTTTTCAGGTTAGCTCGTTCACTCTCTCGTGCGCACGCGAGAGTGAACGAGCGAAGTACTTCTCTTTTTCTTTGCCTTCCAAATCTCTTGTGCACTTCCACGCCTTTATAGCTTAGTTCGCTGTTTTTTTAAGCTTTCCTCAGCTAGTTCGTTCACTCTCTCGTGTGCACGCGAGAATGAACGAACAAAGTTCTTCTTTTGTCTTTTGGTCCCGGATCAACTTTTTTTGCTCACCTTTCGTTCAACTTGCTCCTACACATAAGAATGCACGTAATGAGCATAAAACACTATAAAAACTTATGTAATCTCCCACATTCACACAAGTTATGAGATGAAAGTACACCAAAAAATAATGCATTTTTCACCGTTTATCAGTTATTTTTATTTTCATAGTCTTTTTCACTACTTTTAATTTGATAACTACTTAATGTATCTGGTCTATTAAAAATGCCTGGTATCTTTTGTGTTCCCAATTAAATTCATAGAATCTTTGATTTGAGAACATTGCAGATGAAAATACTATTAGTGATATTTGATAGACATATTGTTCTATAAACAGACAAAAATGTAATAGTAATATTTACTGGCTAGCGCTGCCTGAATAAGAAGGAAGACAAACACTACCATTATTTTGGTCAGTGGTAATATAGCAAAATAACTTTGCAATTTTAATCACCTTATGAGCCTAACAAACCACTTGCCGATATGAATGATATATCTAACAAGTTCTTGGATATGGTGGTGCCTTTAAACAATCATTGGTGTTGAACCGAGTTAGAGGAGGTTCTTGTGCCAATGAGAGCTTAATGATATCTGCTACAAAGATCAGAGAGCTTATGCAGCTAAGCACTTTCTTCTTTTGTGTTCAGGAAAAAAAACGTTTTCAGTACGATTTCTTTAGTTTTTACTCGAAGTACATAGCTTTCTTGTCACCTTAAAGGTGTTTTAGCTTTTTGAAGCAAGCTAATACATATATTCGGATCACCATAAGACATCAAGAACTTACATTTTCTTCCTTAACTTTTGTAACTCAAGTATAATTTTTGATAATGTTTATATAATACTTTAAAAGTTTGATATTCATTGAAATGGGGTACACGTGCAACGTGGGTGCCCAGAAACTAGTTTATATTAAAAATGGAAAGCCTATAACTTAAAATTCAAATTACTAAATTACCCTTGTTATTTCCATAATAACCTAATTATCCTATGAATAAAAATAAACACTCCTGTTCAAGAACAACCAAACCGACGCTTTCATACAACGGATATGCTTTTTCGTAGAAGCTCTGTTATTCATTGACTTGAAGAGATGTTGACGAGCGCAAAACACAACACGAAATTGATACTCGCTACTCAAAGATAGTATAGTTAATTTATCGTCTCCACAGGGATTGGATTTAAACAATGCCCTAATAATTTCTGGTTTAACTGCTATTCAAGATTATCAAAACTTGATTTGGATTGATAACGAACTACGATTAACTACTAAAGTAAAGCAATTGACAATTGACTGCAAAGAACTAGAGATTAGCAGAGTTGGTTTCTTATAAATGTGAGAAATAAGAGTTTTGACAGGATAGGTGCAAGATAGCAATTTGGGTTTTAACTCTAGTTGAATTCACTCTAATGTTCTAACAATTCTCAAAAATTCAAACGTGTAGTCAAGACTCCTCTCTCGATTAAATCTTATCTCTACAAGGTGAACTAATATAAGCACTGTGAAAATATGCAAGCATGCGTTAATGGATTAGTCTTCAGGAAAACGTCTCTCGAATATTCTCCTAATTTAATATTATCAACAATTCAACAAGCTCTTTTGATTACATAAAAGAATCACTAAATTAAACCAAATAAAATAATACAAAAATAATCACCAAAATATTCCTCTTTCGATTAAATAAATCGGTGAATAAAGTTGCAACAATTCAAAAGCCCCATAAACGAATTCAAGCAAAGATCAAGAGTTAAAATCCACAAATATCAATCAAAATACCATATCCTTCAAACCCTAAGGGAAACTACCTCATAATCATGGAGGAAGTCATCACAAATATAAGTAAATAATAAAAAAACATCAATCTAACGTCACAATCCAAACTCCCGTATTGAATTGATGAAAAGATTCCTGTGTCTTGTAGCCTCCAATGCTCTCCCAAAACTTCCAAGGTCAAAAGTCCTCTAAAATTCATGTTTTTGATGTATTTATACCATGTAGGAACGTGTCTGCACGAAACTATCATTTCCAAGCCGAAGTGGAAAAAGTTGGGCAAGAAAATACACTACCGCGGTGCACTGGGCGGCGCACCATGCGCCGCATTAGTGGAAAAGTTCATAGGCCTATTTGTTTACTCTGTAGGAATATTGAACTAGCGCCCCGCGCCCCGCTATGCATGGCATGACACGGTAGTGCAATTTTCTTAGAGTAATTTTATTTTCTCACTTTTTGACATCTATACTTGGTCCTCGACCCTCGAACGTGATCTCGGCTTAATTTCTTGGGCTTTTACTCAGACTTCAAAGCTCCAACTTGTTCAAATTAGCTTCAAATTATCTTAATAGCTTGGAATCATTTCCTGCAAGGCATAGTACACGTAATAAGCGCAAATTACCATTATTTAAGCTCAACCACAAGTAAAATGCAGTGATTAGAGTGCAAACTATGACTAAAATACGGGTTTCTAGCCTACCATCAATACCCCACACTTAAATCATTGCTCATCCTCGAGAAATCAAACTGCACTTCACATGGAGATGACCTTCTTATCAAACGACTTCCATAACGCATCATGCCAAGAATATTTAAAGCAGACTAAGCACCATATCATAACATCCTAGCCTCAAGACTCGACTCAAAAGCACCACACAGTTTTTTCTCAACCTGCTTTCTTACTCTAACACAAAGGTCAAAGACTTTACCTTACCTTCTCAAATCATGTGCCCTTACACAAACAATAGAGAGTAGTTCCACACACGATAAATTTCAAGAACAATTAGGAACTCAAGATAGAAAGAATTTATTCTCTCAGAACTAAAATTCATGTTACATAGAAGACGTAACATAGGCTTGCCCGTAGTGTAATACTCTACTAATTGAGCTCATTCAGTCAAAGATCAAGTAGGACTTTATTTTGGTTGTAATGTAGGCTGCGGGACAGGTAGGATACAATTTGGATAATAGTGGCTACACCTCCCTGAGCACTTTAATACATACAATTTCACAACTTCAAACTCCACATTTATGTTGAACCAAACCCCAACCTTCACAATACAAATTGAGAGCCTACCACTAGTAAGGAATTAATATTATTTTTTTCTTATTTTTAATACATATACAAATTTTTTCTTTCTTTCAATTTCCTACAAGTGGCTCTCACGATTTTCAAATAGTGCACCTTTCTCCATTTTTTTAGTTCCACTTCAAAATCCAACTATACCTCTACTTAGCCCGTAATAAGCTTATAACAGTTTTAAGTGCTCACGAGTGGTAAAGGTTCAAACAGATGGTCAATTCAAATAATAGGGGTTAGGCTTGTAGTGTGGTTGCCAAAGAAATAGGATTACAGGCTCAGAGGGGCTAACTATGATACACATTAATTAGATGGGTAAAAGCATATATATGGCTCACAAAGAAACACCTCTATCACTTCCTAGACTGAACAAAAATACTATTTCGCTTTGCAAACATACGGGGCGAGTTCTAGACATCAACTGACATACATAGAATATCACAACAACCTCACACACACATTGGCACATAACTCACTCAAGACCGGATCTGTCCCGACTCTCTAGTCAAAGCAGTTAAGCAAAGTCAAAATCAAATAATTTAAGGCACTACAATACATGAGTCAAGAACTAAGCTTAGGCGTCACAACTAAAGCACTTACAATTTTCAAGACACAATAAAGTTAAGAGCAGTTATCTCCATTTAATACCATAGCACATGACTTCACTATTCCTAATAAAAGAAAAACTAACTACACTCGGTTCAAACAAAACCCTTGAAAAAGAACCGCAGCACAAAGAAAAACCAAGGGAAAAGTGTTACATTAACTAAGAAAAAAAAAAAAAAAAGACACCTTTTTTTTCTTCTTCGACTTTAATCCCTCAAGAAGACAGTTGAGGAAATCCATCATCGGGAAAAGTCAATTTGTTTTTCAAAAGAATCAAAAGAAATGAACACAAATAGACATGTACATATTTACATCATCCCTCACCCCACACTTTAAATTGTGGCATGTCCCTACAACACAAATAAAAAGCAAGAGGTAAAAAAAACTTCCCTGATTCATCTAGTCGGGGTCTGAATCGAAGTTGGGATCACCTTTGCACGCCCGACCCAGTGCACACATCCATGCTGAGAGCTTTTTTCGGCCTTCTTTGGGTATACCCCACACTTATCAATTTTACTCTCTCCAGTTTGCTCCTTTAGAGCCCCCATTGCTCCTTCCATCTTGAAGATCACTCTTTCTTCCCCCACTATGAGCATGAGCTGCCTTTCCTAAATGTACAGAATTGCTCTGCCAGTAGCCAAGAAGGGTCTTCCTAAAATCAGAGGGACCTCCCTATTTTCCTCCATGTTCACCACAATGAAGTCCACAGGGAACACAAATTTGTCCACCCGAACTAGAACATCTTCCACTATTCCTTCAAGTATGATGGTGGTTTGATCCGCCAGCTGCAAAGACATAGGTATCGACCTGACTTCTCCAATCTCTCCCTCCAATTTCTTGAAAATAGGCAAAGGCATAAGATTAATAGAAGCACCTGAATCACACAAAGGTTTTTTAAATTTAGTACTTCCTAAAGAGCAAGGTATAGTAAAACTCCCTGGATCTCCACACTTTTGAGGGAGCCTGTTTTGTAGAATGGCATTACAATGCTCTGTGTGCTTGACAACCGATGTATCTTTCACTTTCCACCTTTTGGACAATATCTTCTTAAAAAATTTAGCATAAGTTGGCATCTGTGATAGCACCTCTGTGAAAGGTATATTCACATGCACCTGCTTGAGCACTTCTAGAAAGCGCCCAAATTATTTGTCCAGCTTCTCTTTTCTCTGCTTCTTCGGGAAAGGTAGAAGAGGCATATATTTACTTTCTTCAGTCTCCTCATTTATTGCATTCTCATATTTCTTCTTCTTCTTCTAAGCTCTAATCTTCCCCTTCTTCTTTAGACCATCATCCACTATCCCCGCAGCTTCTTGAATGTTGTCATTTTTTTGCTCCTCCACAATCTCCACTTGTCTTTCAATCAGCTCATCCTTTTATTTTGCCCTGGGATCCTCCAATACGTGCCCACTCATCAAAGACACTGTATTTATTGTCTCTTTTGGATTTTTTTCCAATAGGGAGAGTTCCTGGAACCATCTCAGACAATAGATTAACTAATTTCCCAACATGTCTTTCCAAGTTTCAAAACGCCGTGCCCAGTTCTTTGATATTTGCGCCATGGGTTTCAAGCCTCTCATCTATCTTAATAATAACGACATTCATCAGTTCTTCCATGTTAGACTGATTAGACTGTGGAGGATGATATTGCTGCCTCTGCTGATTTTGAAAACCTATAGCTCCCTGCCCCTTGGGTCCGGAGTTATTTTGCTTCCATGCGTTTGCACTACCACCTGGTGAACTCCAAGAAAAACCTGGATGCCTCTGCCATAAATTGTTAAAATTGTGTAGTTGCCTCTGTCAACGATCCCCGCAATATTTACTACTTCAGCTGAAGCTTGACACTCGTGTATAGGGTGTCTCATTCCACAAAAGTCACATGCTACTTGCGACTCACTATGTACCTTGGACAATGTTAACTTTCTTATATCTTTGGCCATGATGTCTAGCTGGGTTTGCACTGATGTGTTAGAGTCTACCTGGTGCACCCCAGTTGATTTTCTTCTATGGTTATCATCTGCAGGACATTGATTTGCATCTTCAGATAATTCTTTCAGGATTGCAACAATCTCCTCAGGAGTTTTCTTCATAAGAGGACCTCCAACTGCATTGTTTAGCGTCCTCCTGCCATAGGGTGTTAGACTATCATAGAAATCTTGGAGTTGCATCCACAAGTCTACCCCATGATGCTGACATCTTTTCGCAATATCCTTAAATATTTCCCATGCTTCAAACACCATGTTTGTCTCTTTCTGCTCGAAGTTATAGATCTCTCTTTGAATTTTCCCTATTTTTGCAGTTGAAAAATATTTTTCAAGGAACTTCCTTGTCATGTCTTCCCAAGTTTGAATTGACCTAGTCGGCAAACTCCGCAACCAGTGCTTAGAATCTTCCCTCAGTGAAAAAGAAAATGTCCTTAAGTAGATAGCATCTTTCGATACTCCGATGTGCTGGAAGGTATTCATAATCTCATCAAAATCCATCAAATGAGTATTTGGATCTTTATTGGGTTTGCCACAGAAGACACAATTGTTTTGAATGGTCTGAAGTAGCCCTTGCTTGATCTTAAAATTATTGGTTGCGATCGGAGGGGGTCGCACACTAGATACTCCTTGGTTGTAGACTGTCCTGGCGTAGTCTCCCAGTGATCGTCCAGGCCTGGGCATATTATTTTCAAATTTGTCTTCAACCAGAGGTCGGTTCAGGTTGATTCATCCTCCGATCCCGTTAACCGTTCATCAACTTTGAGAGCTACTTCAGAAACTGCCCGTGTGGCTGCTTCCTGTTGGGCTGCTTCCCGTGCAGCCAAATCAACTATCTCCTCACAATTCTTAGCCATGTTCTCTTGGGTTGAAGATTGCCCCAAGAATTTTCTGGTGAGTTCTTTCTCTTTCCTCAACTGTCGTAGATGCTTTTCCACCTCTGGATCGTATGGAATCACTTCCTTAGAAGAATATCGAGTCATACACCAAAGAGCTTAACCTGTTTCCTGCACACGTAAGAGAAAACCCGTGAAGAATAAAATAAAATTGGTTCTTAAATTAGCACCAAAAACTAATTTGAACACTATTGATTGCCAATCCCCGGCAACGGTGCCAAAATTTGACGAGCGCAAAATACAACACGAAATTGGTACTCGCTAGCCAAAGATAGTATAGTTAATTTATCGTCTCAACATTGATTCGATTTAAACAATGCTCTTGTAATTTCTGGTTTAACTGCTATTCAGGATGATCAAAACTTAATTTGGATTGATTACGAACTACGATTAACTACTAAAGTAAAACAATTGATAATTGACTGTAAAAAACTAGAGATTAGTAGAGTTGGTTTCTTATCAATGTGAGAAATAAGGGGTTTGACAGGATAGGTGCAAGATAGCTATTTGGGTTTTAACTCTAGTTGAATTCACTCTAATGTTTTAATAATTCTCACGAATTCACTCGATGATTAGTTAAAATGTGTAGTCAATACTCCTCTCTCGATTAAATCTTAACTCTACAAGGTGAACTAATATAAGCACTGTAAAAATATGCAAGCATGCGTTAATGGATTAGTCTTCAGGAAAACATCTCTCGAATATTCTCCTAATTTGATTTAATCAATAATTCAACAAGCTCTTTCGATTACTTAAAAGAATCACTAAATTAAATAAAATAAAATAATGTAAAGATAATCACTAAAATATTCCTCTTTCGATTAAATACTCTGGTGAATAAAGTTGCAACAATTCAAAGCTCCATAAACGAATTCAAGCAAAGAACTAGAGTTAAAATCCACAAATATCAATCAAAACATTATATCCGTCCAACCCTAAGAGAAACTACTCCATAATCATGGAAGAAGTCATCAAAAATAAAATTAAAGAATGAGAAAACATCAATCTAACGTTACAATCCAAACTCTCGTATTGAATTGATAAAAATATGATGTAATCCTGTGTTTTGTAGCCTCCAATGCTCTCCCAAAGCTTCCAAGGTCAAAAGTCCTCTAAAATTCATGTTTTTGATGTATTTATACCATGTAGGAACGGGCCCGGACGAAACTATCCTTTCCAAGCTGAAGTGAGAAAAGTTGGGCGAGAAAATACACTACCACGGTGCATCGGGTGGCGCACCATGCGCCACATTAGTGGGAAAGTTTAGAAGCCTATTTTTTTCACTCTGCAGGAATTTTGCACTAGTGATGCGATGCGGTAGTGTAATTTTCTCAGAGTAATTTTGTTTTCTCACTTTTTGACATCTAGACTTGGTCCTCGACCCCCGAAGGTGATCCCGACTTAATTTCTTGGGGTTTTACTCTGACTTCAAAGCTCCAACTTGTTCAAATTAGCTTCAAATTATCTTAATAGCTCGGAATCATTTCCTGCAAGGCATACAACACGTAATAAGCGCAAATCACCATTATTTAAGCTCAACCACAAGTAAAATACAGTGATTAGAGTGCAAACTATGACTAAAATACGAGTTTCTGGCCTATCATCATATGTGTTCCTTCAGAAGAGTTCTTGGATTTATTCATTCAATTGTTGAATGAAAACTTACTTATTCAAACCTCTTCACTTCTTTTGTTTTTCCATTATCATATTTTGCTACTTTTTGGAGTGTCATCATTTGGTTCAATGCAGATTAGAAGTTGGGCTCTGCGTAATTATTTTTATTGGATTTTAAATGGGGCTTTTGCATTTATACCCGATTTTGGGGTCACAATTGACCCTATACCTGCTTTGCAAAAATATTTGCAAGCTTACCCACTTTACGATCAACTTTAGACTTATCAGGTCTAAAATTTAAAAAAAATTAGTGTGATGTGCAACGTATTTAAGGCCAATTAAGTTTAAAGTAAAAAGATTGCACTTAAGGATAAATAGGTCTGAAGTGCAATAAATATTTTCATGCACTTAAGGCCAGAGAGGCCTGAAGTAAAAAAATTACATTTCAGATGCACTTAAGGCCAAATAGGTCTGAAGTACAACCAATGGTTTCATGCACTTAAGGCCAATAAGTCTGAAGTAAAAAAGTTGCACTTCAGATGCACTTAAGGCCAAATAGGTCTGAAGTGCAACCAATGGTTTCGTGCACTTAAGGCCAATAAGTCTGAAGTGAAAAAGTTGCACTTTAGATGCACTTAAGGCCAAATAGGCCTGAAGTGCAACCAATGGTTTCATGCACTTAAGGCCAATAAGTCTTAAGTGAAAAAATTATACTTCAGATGTACTTAAGGACAGATAGGTCTGAAGTGTAACCAATGTTTTCATACACTTAAGGCCAAATAGGTCTCAAGTGCAAATTGCCTGGAAACAGAAATTTGTTCTTCAAATTTTAACAATCCAATATACGATTTAACACCTAAATCTACTCTAAATGAGCTCAAATTTGAAACATAACCTCCAAATATCATCAAGAACAAACCCCAATCATCAATTTGTCAAAATAACAATAAATCTAACGAACCCATTTTGCAATTAAGAAAAAGAAGAAGAAGAAGAAAACCTAAGCAATAGTAAAAATAAAGCGCCACAACAACTCACCACTATAAAATATCATAAACTACCTTAAAATATGTTCGCAAACACCATATAAAATCATTGTCACCCGAAAAGAAGAAGAAGAAGAAGAAGAAACAAGAGAAAAATGCCTAAAGTTGTATAAACTTTGAGTACTAGTTAAATACATTTTAAAAAAGTGGGTACAAGTTAAATAGGGAGGACCAAATAGGGCGCCCCGTTCAATGTTTGCCTTTTAAATTGGTAATTTTTTATCTCTTCTTTTCTGTTACCGTACTCAATTTTAGAAAATCTTGCATTATTCTTTTGTTGGATTTTAAATAGGTAAATTTCTAATCTTTTCTTTTCTGTCAATACTCAAGTTTTCTCAAATTATTTAATTGTATTTCCGTGTGTTGTTGAAAGTCGTTTCTACTCCTTTTAAATTTCATCCTTTTGGAACAAGCATGCTTAAAATAAGATATGTGATCAACAATGTTAAAGCATTTAAACCTAAATATTACTAGACTAATTAGAATTTGGAACTATACCAATTTCTTCGAAGGTAGGTGTTAATTTAGAGTTGAAGCTAACACAAGAAGGGAGGTTGAATTGTATCTTTCGATTTTTGCGATTTCAAAGAAACTAGTTCTTTAAACTAAGAAGAGAGATACAAATAGAAATAATTTCGGAATTTAACCAACATAGAGAATTTTACGTGAAAAATCTCTTTGCTCAAGGGAGTAAAAATCACGACCTACACCATTAAACTTCAACTAACAGTTTTTAGGTTACAACTCTGTAACCAATGAGACTAACTCTAGTACCCTAACCCTTACAATCAACTATATTGTAGCTACCCCTTTCTAAACAAACTCTAGCCCAGAAAGCTTATAAAAACTCAAAGTTTCTCACTAACCTACTATTACACTTCTCAAAAGCAAATAAGTTACAATTTAGAACACTTGACTCAACCTAACAACTAAATAACTTCAACAACTTCGTCTTCAGGACTAGGATCTTCAGTTGAGCACCTTGAGTCTTCGAGAGTGTCTTGTGTAACGACCCGATATGTTATTTTGTATATTTGAGCTCCATTTACGTATTTAATAATTTTTGTGTGCTTAATTATTATTTTATGACTTGCGGGGATGGCTGGTTTGGTTCTGGAAAGGTTTTGGAGTGAATTGGAATACGTAGTTCCATTGCCGGAAGCTTAAGTTGTAAGAGTTGACCAATGTTTGAATTTTGTATTAGCGACCGTAGATTTGTATTTTGATGGTTGCAATAGATTTGTATAGTGAGTTTGGGCTTAAGCGTATACCCGAATTTGGGTTCGTAGGTTCCTAGGATGATTTGGATCTTTTTACCAAAAGTTTACAATTTGAATGTTTAAATATTTCATAAGTTTCACCATGGGTTGGCTTTATGGCTATCGGGTTCGGATTATTATTTTGGGACTTGGAATAGGTCCATTTTGTTATTTAAAACTTGCGTGCAACTTTTGATCTCATTACGAATTGGTTTGGTAAGAATCTGGCGCTTGGTTGTGAATATAGAAGTTCTTGAGTTTCAAAGCTTGTACATGTGTGAATGTTTGGTGTGGGGCCCGAGGGGCTCGAGTGAGTTTCGGATTGATTTCAGAGTAGATTGGTGAAGCTTCAATTTTGTTGGTGCTGTAGACCTAAAATTTGCGAGGGTCTGCTCGCATTTGAGGAGGACCGCAGTGGCGGACTCCTTATCGCAGTTGCGACTATTGGCTGCCATTGGGGACCTCACATTTGCGAGGGGTTTCGTCGCATTTGCAACATTGGCTGGCTGGCGGGGAACTTCGTAATTGCGAAGTTGGGGGTCGCATTTGCGACATTTGCTGGGGCAGTATGGGTTCGCATTTGTGAGCTCAAGGTCATATTTGCGAGCCTCTGGTGTTGGTTATTAGTTGAGCATTTTGGGAATTACCCATTTTATCATATTGTGAGCCCTAGACTTGGTGATGGGAGATTTTTGAAGAGGATTTTACACATGGCTATTGGGTAAGTGATTTTCACTTGATTGATACTATATCTTGATTTATCTTGGATTTTTATACCTAAATCATGGAATTTGGAAGGAAACTTTTGGGGGTTTTTGACTATGTTTTGAAAAATAAAAGGCAGGTATTTGAGAGTCGATTTGGACTCGGTTTTAGAATCTAATCACATATTTGGACTCGTGGGATTATGAGTAGTGAGTAGACACATATTTGGACTTGTGAAATTATGGATAGTCGGGATCTACCCCTTGACTCGAATTTTGACCAATGGGCTCGGAGTTGACTTTTGTTGACTTTTGAAAAATTGAGTAAATGTCACGACCCAAAATCAAACCCGTTGTGATGGCACCTAACCCAACCCGCTAGGTAAGCCAAATAACAATAAAACATAATATAATGATAATGATAAGAGTAAAAAATAAAATAACTAAATTTTATACAATTCTTCAAGGACTGGTAGTACAAGTCTTTAACCACTAAGACTTAGATTTTACAAAAAAACTGAACTGAAATAATTACAACATCTATTTGGATTGTACATGAACAGAATTTGAATCTAAAGCTACCAAGGACAAGTGATAGCCATAACTAGAACGCGGGTACATATTCAATGCCAGCTCTCACCATACACAACAACAACAACAACTCCAAGATCTGCACGCAAGGTGCAAAAGTGTAGTATGGGTACAATCGTACTCAATAAGTATCCTAACTAATCTCGGCGAGGTAAAAGAAGCAAGAACTATAGATAATACTCACTAACACATGTGCAGTTCATAATTTCAACAAGTATAGAAAATGATCAAATCAGGATACCTCAGGTAAAACCACTTTGATGCTCACAATTCTTTGTTTTAAAGTGTTCTGCTCAGTCAACAATCCAACATATAAGGAAGATTTGCAAGTAAAATCAGGTAGATTGTCAAGCAAATTGCAAGTAAAGATGAAATGCAATAACCAAATATCAGTCCGTTGTGGCGCGCAGCCTGATCCAATAACAGCGACCAGCTCTCCCAAAGCTCATATCAACCAGAAACCCGTCGATTTTTCACAATTTGCGTGTACACTATCAAGAGAGAAACATGAGAGGGTGACCCTAAGGGGATGGATCTGTATCCGCACGCTGCACGGACAACTCATGTATTGCACGGAAACTCACGTGCTGCAAGAACAATCCACGTGCTAATAATATCAACTGCACGGACAACTCACGTGCTGCATGGACAACTCACATGCTATAATATCAATATCTGGATCCACACGGATAACTCACGTGCTGCACGGATAACTCACATGCTAATAATATCAATCCGTACGGACAACTCACGTGCTAATATCACAATCCGCCCGGTGTGGTCACATGCTCAACATCACAATCCGCCCGACGTTGTCACATGCATAATAACACAATCCGCCTGGCGTGGTCACATGCATAACAATACAATTCGCACGGCGCGGTCACAGGCATAACAACACAATTCGCCAGGCGTAGTCACATGCATCCAGTCCAAAACATATCACACAAAAGTAAATATACAAGAATACATGTATGTGATCAACGAATATCAGATTTCATGCTCCTGGAATGGTATAAGTGACATGTTAGAGTGTATGCATGCGCCAAGTGTGCTATTGTTGCTCCCAAATGCACACGCAAGTATACAAGTAATAAAATGATAAGTAGAGTGTCGAACCCACAGAGACTTGTATCAACCACCCACCAAATTCACCAAGATTGTTATTTAGTCAAGCCAAAATCGAGTTCAAGAATGTGATTATACTAAACTATAATTCTAAGTAGTAACTAAATTATCAAGTAGCAAAATAATTGTGTATTCAGTAGAGACAAATATTCCAGGGTTGTGATCGATTTACCAATCCTATTGTGTTCTAGTTAACTCTTCCTTTCATACAATTCACTCATGGTTGCTAATTAATCGAACAATTGCTCTCATAACGTTCTCCCGAAGTACTACTCGCCTATTCAGAATAGATTAACGCCTATAATCCTATGGAATTAATCTATCAAGAACGCATTAAGATAACGATATTTAATTAAGCACGGTGACTAGGTATATTCCTATCCTAACCACAAATCCGCCCCTCTAAGAGTTAAGATCGTGCTCTCTTCAATTCATCTCTAATCTAAACACGGCTTTCCCAAGCATAGCATAAACAGTAAATAGAACCTAACTGCTGGTCAGACAATTAATCAATTAATCACAGAATTGAAAAAATAACCATATATTAGTGAATTATAATCAAGGTTAAGTCAACATAAAACAACAATATTCATGGCTAAATCACAACCCCAGAACTATGGGTTTTAGCCACTCATGTTCGTAGTAACAATTTTCCAAGTATTTTGCATAAACAAATTACAAAGAAAAGATAAATGGATGAAGAACTCGCTGATTTGCTCCTCCAAAAGTTGTCCACGTGATGTTCTTGCCTCCGGTCGCAAAACTCACCCCTAAGAATGGTGTTTAATGACTATTTATATGTGTAGGAAATAGTCCTAAACGAAATAACCAAATCCAAAACCAAATAGGAGACGAAATAGGCTTTAAAAATCCGGAACACGCTCTCCACGGGCCTCACATCGCGAGGCAAAACGCACGCCTCACCTCGCTGCACACTAGGCGACGCGAGCTTTTTCTCGAGCTTTCCACTGCGCGCCGCAACATTTAACGCGAGCTCCTCCTCGCTTTAGCCTATGCGACGCATGCTTTTTGGCTAGAAAATTCCCTTGCCTCGCATGCTGTTTCTGCTTCATTTCCTTCAATTCAAATTTTTGCTGCCTAACTTTGCTTTTCTTCACGTTTTTTTGTTTCTGTTTCTTTTGTTTTCAATTCCTTTGCATTGTCTCTTCAATCGTTGAATAATTTTGGTCCTCCATGATAAAGACACTATTTAAAATTAATTCACCATATACTTCAAATTCGTCATTTTGTTCAAGATTCATCTCCAACGTACCTACACGTAAAATAAACTCAATTAAGCACAAATATAGTATAGTTTAGCATTAAAGTCCCAAAATGTAAGGTAAGTAATGCACTAAAAATATGTAATTATAGCCAAACATCACTACCCCACACTTAAACGTTGCTCGTCCTCGAGCAATCAAATTACACTTTATATAGACACGACCTTTTTAAATAATTCTCCTAACGCATCACACCAAGAATCTTTAAAATAGACTAAGCACAAGAGTGTAACATATTCACCTAAAAATTTGACTCACAAGTACCACGCATTATTCATAACTCACTCACTTACTCTAACATAGAGGTCAATGACATTACCTTTCCTTCTTGACATAATTGAAAATGTCAATAAAAATCAAACCCGAGCCCACGTGGTCAAAATCTGAAATTATGACCAAATCCCGTTACCCCTTCACCCCTAAGCCCGGATATGTGATTTGTTCCAAAATTCGACCTCAATTTGAGGTCTAGATCTCAATTTTACAAAATTTCTAAATTCTACCCAAAACTCCCAATTTCTACTTTAAAATTCTGAGATTTGATGATAAAATCCATGAAAAAGTAATGGAAATTTTAAAAAAATAAGTTAAGATTACTAACCTATGGGAAGAAATTGCTCTCTAAAAATCGCTTATGGAGTATGTCTCAAAAGTTGCGTAAAATAAGCCAAGTTCCGAAATTCCCATATTTTACCCACCTGCAGATATCGCAATTGTGAACTCTTATTCGCAATTGCAATGCTCGCAACAGCGAACCACTGTTCAAAAAAGTGAATAGTGTCTGAGCCTCGCAGATGTCGCAATTGTGAAGGTCCCATTCCTTGCAAAAGAGAACCAAGCTTCACATTTGCGAAGCTACTCAAACAATTCCCAGTATCGCAAATGGGATATCACACTCGCAAATGTGATGAACCACAGTCCACAATTGCGATGCAAACATTGAAAACGTGAAGTGCCCAGCCCATATTCGCTAATGTGAGCCATCCCACGCAAAAGCGATGCGTGCATTTGCTATCAACACCAACATTCCTATTAAGCCAAAAAAATCAGTTCACAACCTATCCGTAACTCACCTGATCCCCTCAGGCTCCAATTCAAACATTCACACAAGTATTATAACATCATACAAACTCGCTCGCAAGCTCAACTCATTAAAATAACATTAAAATTCAAGAATCGATCATTAAAGCTCAAGATTTTCAAGTCCAAAACTCAATTTTCCAACTTTTCACTTAACGCGCTGAAATAGCATCGGATCACTCGGGACCCAACCAAACATGAATACAAGTTCAAAATGATCATATGAACATACCGGAATGTCAAAAGACCGATTTAAGGTCGTTAACAAAAATATTTACCATGGTAAACTCTAGCCATTTTTTAAGTAAAAAATCATATTTTATTTAAAATGTCACATATAAGCTTTTCGGAAATCGATATGGACCACGCACGCAAGTTATAAATCATCAAATTAAGCTATGAAATATCTTGAAACACAGAAAAGGGAACTAGCACCCAAAACGACCTATCAGGTCGTTATGAAACTTCAAATTTTACTCTCATTAAGAAGCTTTTATTGCCACATAAGCACTCTGGAATGTATAACACCACAAGTTTCATAGTTACAGAAATGTTATGGTTTTTTTAGGACCACCTACTTTAAAAGTTCTCATTTCTTTCTTATATTTCATGCTCAGTCAAATATGTTCAAACAAATTAAAATATACAGAGTATCATTTACAACTAATTGTCATGACCCCAATATCCCACCTAGGAATCGTAATGGCACCTAATCTCCAATACTAGGTAAGCCTAACACATGATGAAAATTAATAGAATTAACCAACTTAACTATAAATGTTTAACTAATAACTGAAATAACATAGTTGAACTGAACATCAGTCATACAATCCCAAAACCGGTAGTACGGAGTCATAATCTCTTCTGAGTTCACTAGAAATCTCTAAATACGATATTGTTCAGGAATAAAAATAAATAGTAGTAATTAAAAACAATGGAAGGTGACTCTGAGGCCTGCGAATGCAATGGCAGGTATACCTTGAAGTATCCGCGACAACTCACAATCAGCTAACTAATGACTGGCACGCTCCGACGTACCTGGATATGCACAAAATATGCAGAAGCATAGTATGAATACACCACAATTGGTACCAATTAAGTATCAAGACTAACCTCGGTGGACTAATAACGAGGTACAAGTCTAGACACCTACTAGACATAATAATCTGTGCAGAATATTAAAATAAAGCAAACAGCGGAATGAATATCAACACAAAGCTAAACATGGAAAAGATAACAATATAAAGCTAGTAATGGGAATTAAAAGCAACAAATAGCAACAAGGAGTAACCAGGTGATGACGCAGCAAAATAATCAGAACACCGTTAAAGTACTAGTGAAACCAGTTAAGGAAAACAATGACAACCAAATAATCAAACTTTTCTAACACCGGGTTTACAACAAGAACCACCCTGAGGTACCACGCCTCATAATCACAGATCACGAGTCCCAAATCACGAATCATATACTCATGGCACCTTGTACCCATATTATAAATCACAACCGCATGGACACATCACGTTCCAATATCACAATCCACCCGGCATGGTCATAGGTTTACTATCACAATCCGCCCGGCGTAGTCACATGCCACTATCACAATTCGCCCGGCTATCATCACAATCTCACTATCACAATCCACCCGGCGTGATCACACGCTCACAGTCCAACCATATCGCAGAGAGCCCTCACACAACAAAAGAGAGTAGTTCCACACACAATAAAAACTTAAGAACAATTAGGAACTCAAGATAGAAAAAAATTCACTCACTCTCAGAAATAACATTCATATGCCACAAAGATGCACCATAGGCTTGCCCGTAGTGTACTACTCTACTAATCGAGCTCATTCAGTCTAGGATCAAGTAGGACTTTAATTGATTGTAATGTAGGCTGCGGGTCGGGTAGGATATATTTGGATATAAGAGTGACTACACCTCCCTAAGTACTTTAATACATACACTTTAACATTTAAACCTCACACTTATGTTAAACCATAACTTCACCTTCACATCAATGTATATTAACTCCATACTTCTTTAAACACAATTCCATCAAGAGTCACCACTATCAAAGATTATTTTTCACAACAGTACAACTATTTTTTCCTTTCTTTCTTTTTCAATTCAAGTGGCTTTTCTTATTTTTTCACAACAGTGCACCTTTCTCCTTATTTCATTAGTTCCACTCAAAAGCCAAACCAACCACCTCTCACTTTAACTTTTACAAAGTTTATAACAATTCAAGTGCTCATGAGAGGTGAAAAGGTTCAAATAAATGGTTAATTCAAACAAATTTAAGGCTTGTAATGTGGTTGACAAAGAAATAGGATTACAGCTCAAAGCGTTAACTACGATACATAACAATTAGGCGGGTAAAATATATATATATATATATATATATATATATATATATCTGTCTTAATAAAGAAATGCCTATATCACTTCCAAGACTGAAGAATGCTACTATTTCGCTTTGCAAACACACGGGGCAAGTTCTAGATATCAAATGAAATGCAAAGAATAACACACAAACCTCCCACATAGGGCACATAATTCACTCAGGATTGGATTCATCAAGACACTCTAGTCAAAGCAGTTAAGCAAAGTTAAGATCATACGATTTAAGGTACTTATACAAGAGTCAAAAACTGAGCCTATGCATCACAACCAAAGTACTCACTATTCCCAAGGCACAATAAAGTCAAGAGATATTGCTTCAATTCAATTCATTTCACAGTGGCTCCTACTCCTAAAAAAAATAAAACTACCTACACCCGGTTCAAACAAAACCCTTGAAAAAGGACCGCGGCATAAAGAAAAACCAAGGGGGAATTACTACACTACCTATAAAGAAAGTCTTTTTGTCCTATTTCTTTAGACTTAACTCCTTCAAGAACACTGTCTAGGAGATCCATCGTCGAGAGAAGTCAAATTTTTCAATTTGTTTTTTTTTTGTGAATTGTTATTAAAATACTACACAACTACGAAAACAAAAATAAGAAGTTAACATTTTTCTAACATCCTACTACTAATTATCTAGAGAATTTTCCCACCCCATACTTAAAAGGGTGCAGTGTCCCCAATGCACAAATAAGCAAAACAATAACGAGGGTGGACAAGAAACTCCCTGAAAGGCCAAAGGCCGAAGCAATAGCGGCTCATGGGTACTCAGACTTCCCCCGGGCATGGTCCTTTGTGTGGTACCCCACACTTCGTTCTCACCATCTAACTTGCTTTTGCACTCTTCCAATGGATTTGCCTCTTATGCTTATAATCCTACAAAATAAAAACAAATACTACAACAATAATAATAAGAAACAAAAATAAAAATAAATGAAATCAGTAAAGATGGGTTGCCTCCCAACAAGCGCTTGATTTAACGTCGCGGCACGATGCAGAATCTCGCTTACTCATCAGCGAGTACAACCTTGGTCTTCTCACGATCAATTATTCCTCCCCAATACTGCTTTACTCTATGTCCATTCACCAAAAAATTTCTTTCACCATTCAAAGCTCGCAACTCAATTGCACTATAAGGAGTGACTCTCACTACCTCAAACGGGCCTGTCCATCTCGATTTTAACTTTCCAGGAAATAGCCTTAGTCTAGAATTGAACGATAATACCTGTTGGCCTGACTCGAAGTGACGCGGTTTGATATGCTTGTCATGCCATCTTTTTGTCTTTTCTTTGTAAAGCTTAGCATTTTCATACGAGTGCAGCCTGGATTCATCTAACTCATTCAACTGCAAGAGTCTTTTCTTCCCCGCGGCTTCAAGGTCCATATTTTACTTCTTAATGGCCCAATATGCTTTGTGTTCAAGTTCAATCGGCAAGTGACATGCCTTCCCATAAACTAACCTATACGGCGACGCCCTAATTGGCGTTTTGTATGCAGTTCTATATGCCCACAAGGCATCATCTAACTTTGCAGCCCAATCTTTTCTATTCATACTCACCGTCTTCTCTAATATTTGCTTTATTTCTCTATTAGACACCTCAACTTGTCCACTTGTTTGAGAATGATATGCCGTCGCAACTCTATGGCGGACTCCATATTTAGCTAGAAGGTTATTCAACAACCGATTGCAAAAGTGTGTCCCTTCATCAAAGTCCCTCAGTCTCAAGTTGGTATGCTCGGTTAAGTAAGGCACCGGGTGCCGGTCTCGCCTCCCAGGTTTGGGGCGTGACACCTCCTTACCATGGCCTCTTTGCTTTGACCCCAAATGAGCTCAATCATGCGCGCTATATCCATAGCCTGAAAAAATGTAGTACCAGTCTCTGCCTCCCTGTCCATAAAAATTGATACCAAAATTTAGCCCTACAATGAACCTATTAACCTTATCAACCTCCTTGGTGGAGATCAGAAAAACTACATGACGGGATAGATTAGTCAATATAATCTCATACTCAGTTACAGTCATGCGACCCTGCTAAAGGTCCTCTAACTGACCCTGCATCTCCTCCCTCTGCATGAGTGGAATGAACTTCTCTAAGAAGAGATGTGAGAATCTAAGTGAGTAGAAGTGACCCTACTGGCTTGCTATGCTCATATGACTGCCACCATCTCTTGGCTGGCCCCTGAAGCTAAAAAGTAGTGAACGTGACCCATTGGACTCTACCAAACCACGATTCTGTAGAATCTCCTGACAACCATCTCAGAAATCATGTGCATCTGGCGAAGGATCACCATCATAATATGGGGGGCCCATCTTCCTGGACCGATCAAACCTCTTCTGCTTCTCTTTAGTCATAGTGGCCTCCAATACCGTCCTAAAACAGCTATGGGAGGAAGTCCCCCAATTTGTACCCACCCTAGGGTCTGATAACCAGCCACAACCTGCTCAGGAGTGTGAGTAGTTGGCCCAACTGGCTCACCCTGATCAAAAACTCCACTGGAGCTACTGGTGGCTCCACATTGGCTGGCCTAGTAGGGGCTCTGACTGCAGTGCTAGCCCTGCCTGTGCCTCAACAACGGCCTCACACTGCCCTACCCTGAGGAGCCGGTACCTGAACAACTACTCCTTATGAACGCGTTCTCACTATCTGCAAGAGAATAGAAAGACAATGATTCTAACATCGGATCAATCAAGCCGCAAGATAATGAATGAAAGAAGTGTAGTTTCCTAACATCTTGTAGCCTCTCGGAGATAAGTACTATCACGACTCAAAAATCCCATCACGGGCGCCGTGATGGCACCTAGTCTTTAAGAATAGGTAAGCTGATTACAATTATATTTCGAGCTATTTTATTTTTTGAAACAATTCAAGTGTCGAAACTAAAAGCTGAAAAACAAATGTAACAACCTCCCAAGACTGGTAATACTGAGTCACGAACTCTAACTGAATACATGCAGTGATCTCAAGGATCGAATATACAATACTGTTTGAATAAGAGTTGACAGTACAATAAAATGGAAAGACTCCAAGGGACTGTGATGACCAAGCAGCTTTACCTTGAATCTTTGCGATCATACTCTAATCTCTGTCCAAATCTGATATCTCCAATACCTGGCTCTGCACAAAAATGTGCAGAAGTGTAGTATGAATACACCACAGTCGGTACCCAGTAAGTATCAAGACTAACCTTACTGGAGTAGTGACGAGGTACAGTCAAGACACTCACTAGTCAAATAACCTGTGCAAAATAGCAGTATATAATAGTACTGAAAAATAACTAGCAGTGATAGCAACAAAAATCAACCAGTGATCTAAATACCAAGGCAACAAGAACACCATAATTATTGCTCAAACGAATAAGGAACACAAGTACAATCGATTAAACAAGTCCTTCATATATAAATCTTTCACATATAATATATTTTTTTTAAATAAATATCTTTCGAATATAAAATTCTTTCAAATAAATATCTTTCGAATATAAAATCCTTTCAAGTAAATATCTTTCAAATAAAAGTCACTCTGCGACACATCATTTCATAATCATAAGACAAGGGTCTCAGCCCACTTTCATATTGTCGTAATATGGGTCTTAGCCCACTTTCATATTTTCATGGCACTTTGTGCCCATATTTCTATCAAAATCGCATGGACAACTCACGTGCCAATAATAAAAATTATCATATTTTCCCAGCACCTCATGCCCATATTTCTTTCATAATCGCATGGATAACTCACGTGCCAATAATATAATCATTATATTTCCCTGGAACCTCGTGCCTGCATTTCATTTCACATTTGCAAGGACAGTTCACGTGCCAATAACATAATCATTATATTTTCCTGGCACCTCGTGCCCATATTTCATATCACATCTGCACGGACAGTTGACGTGCCAATAATATAATCCGACCGGCAATAGCCACAGGCTCACAATTTCAACATAGATCAGAATATTATCAAGTTTACCAAAATAACAAGACAAGTTGCACAAGATATAAAATAAACATAAGGAAAATCACAACATCACATGAAAATTTCCAACGCAATAACCCCACATCATCACATAAAAATTACCAACACAATAACCCCACATCATCGCATATCATCCCTTACAATAGCCACCCTTATCTCTCCTATAGCCACCCTTATCACTCCTATAATAGCCTCTCTTATCCCTCCGCCCTGACAATATCAATAGACACTCTTATCGCTCTTATAGCCACCCTTATCGCTCCTATAATGGCCTCCCTTATTGCTCAGTTTAATAGCCTCCCTTATCACTCCGTCCAGACAATATCCCAACACACATAATTACAGTGAAATTTCACCCTTATGCCCGCATAATGTCAACAATGGAATGCCACCCTTATAGCCACATAACAGTAACCCAAATCACACAATAATTCACACAGAATATTATCACAACAGCACAACATCATCAACTCGTATTTACAAATTACCCGTAGGTCACAACCATTCCAAAGGTACAATAAAGTCAATTAATTTCATAACAGATAGTCCACGGCTCAACACAATGTATATAAAATCTCAAAAACAACCACAAGGATGGGGAAAATAACTCATCACAGGACACCGCCTTCTTTAATCCAACTTTTTGATAAATATATAAAAGCCTCAATTTAAACTTATTTAATTAATTATTTGCAGATGAAAAATCCATAATGTGATTATTTTCGAGAAATATCAAATCAATAACACAGAATTCACATAAAAATCCAAGTGACAATAACACCAAATTATCATATAAAATACAAATTCGACAAATAAGGAATGAGGCATGACAAATCAGGATTTACTAAGTTCCAACAATATTTCAATTTAATACATAAGGGCGTCTACAAATTTCAACTGATATAATTTGCACATATAAACCAAGTACGTACTCATCACCTCGCGTACATAGTTTTATATTACATAATTTTCACATAAGACTCAATGCCTACGGGGTAATTCCCATACTCAAGGTTAATCAAGATACTTATCTCGTTTCGCAACTAATTTCAAGATTTCAATAAACCTTTGCCACGCGAATTCGTATCTGAAAGCTTCAAATCTAATCACAAATAATTTAATATACTCAACACGAATCGTAGGAATTAATTCCATATGAATTTTCTAAATTTCACAATATAAATCCGAAAGTAACTCAAAAATCAACAGTGGGGTCCATGTCTCAGAACCAGACAAAAGTTATAAAATATGAATGCCCATTCAACCATGAGTCCAACCATACAAAAATTATCGAATTCCGACATCGGATTGACCTTCAAATCTTCATTTTACATGTATGAAAGATTTTATAAAAATCTGATTTTTCTTCCATAAATTCACGGATTCATGATATAAATGAGTATGGAATCATGAAATATAATCAATATAGGATAAGAAACACTTACCCCAATATTTTCCCGTGAAAATCGCCCAAATATCTCCTAAACCGAGCTCCCCAAACTCAAAAATGAGTAAAAATGGCAAAACTCCCTATTTTATGAGGTTTTTACTGTTCGGGTGCCACAGGTAGCATGGGGCACTGCCTGTGGCGCTGTTTCCAGAACCTTTAAACATCCCACGACTAGCGCCCCACGCTACCCTGGGTGCTGACGGCAATGGAAAATCATTTCTGACACGGACATGAACATAACTCTTTCATACGATGTCCGAATTCGATGATTCTTTTTGCTATGGTTCCTAAATTTCAATACGGATCTAATGCTTCAATCAAAACTGAATTTGGAGCTCATTTGCTTAATATGATACCATGTATTCTTAAAGAATCGATGTCGAAACATTCTAGGTTCGATGCCGAAACATAGCAAATCAAGTTCGATTGACTTCAAATTTTGCACACAAGTCATAAATGAAATAACGGACCTATCAAAATTTCCATAACTAGATTCCGACCCTAATATCAATAAAGTCGACTCCCGGTCAAACTTCCAAACCTTCCATTTCCAACTTTCGTAATTTCAAGTCAAAATCAACTATGGACTGCCAAATAAATATCCGGACACACTCCAAAGTCCAAAACCACCATACGGAGCTATTAGAATCATAAAAAATCTATTTCGGAGTCGTTTGCTCAAAAGTCGACTCTCTAGTCAACTCTTTTCTTTTAAACTTCTTAATTAAGATTTTTTACACCAATCTGATCCCAAATCGTCCGAAAACCAAACGCAACCACACACGCAAGTCATAATACGTATTACGAAGTTGTTCGAGTCCTTAAGTCGTTGTACGGGGCATAAATTCTTAAAATGACAAGTCAGGTCGTTACAAGTACAGACGTCTCTGTACTAATCCACAAGACTCTACTAGACATGCTCGTGACTCATGAGACCTACACCACCTAGAGCTCTGAGACCAATTTGCCACGACCCAAACGCTCATCTCAAGGTCGTGATGGCGCCTAGCCGAACTTGTTAAGCAATCCAACTCGAAGATAACAAATAAAGCCCATTTAGATTATTTAACCGAGAAATGTAGCAATAAGAAAATGGAAATAGTTTCAAAATAGTAATAATATCAGATAACACCACAAGCACAGCCTAAACACGGCCAATACAATATGCCCCCAAGACTAGGTGGCACAAGTACACGAGCAACTACAAAAATGAGATCAAGTTTGTATACATGTCAGGCTTTCTTAAGTTCAATAAGACAAAAATATAATAAGAAATAGGGACTCGAGAACTGGGAAGTAGATCCATGAAGTGCTGCTCACCCTAAGTCTCTATAAGATCTCCTATCCCAATTGGGAAGCTCTGCTAGGACCAACCTGAGGATCTGCACAAAAAGATATGAAGAAGTGTAGTATGAGTACACCATAGTCGGTACCTAGTAAGTATCAAGTCTAACCTCGAAGAAGTGGTGGTGAGGCTAGATGCTTCTGAATACTTACCACACAGATATAATAACAGAATAAGAACCGAAACAATGAATAATATCATGAATATCAAGAACCATAGATATCAGTAGTTGAAAGGTACTAAGCTTGCTTTTCTAGTAAAAAATTAACCATATCACTACTCAGACATACTAATGAAAGATGAAATGCTCAAATAATGAACCTGGGACTCCCTATTGGCTTAAAAGGACATCAAGTGACAATTCACAATGAGATAAATACTTCAAATCAAATCAATAATAAGAATGCATGCTCATCCGACACAAGATCCAAGTACCCTAACACACAATCCATGTATCACATAACCCGATACAAATCCATGTATCAATCCGGTACAAAATCCATGTACCGACCATGCTTACTAGGCCCAAAGTAACATGGGTTATTACCTGACTCTGGAGGGACCGATCCAAATCCAAGTGCAAGAGGGGTATAATATCATCCCTCATAAATCAATATCCGATTATTATGTCCAATGTGCCAAAATTGAATCTCACCCCCACGCTTACCCTTCATGCCAAAGTTCTCAGCCTGATTCACGTATTTAGTAATCAAAATGAATGTATATGTTCAAGAATTACAGATAAAAGGTGCAAAAGGACTTAATAAATATCATACGGATATGTACTCGTGAAATCACTATGTGACTACGGTTAATTAAGCAATTTAGTATATCAAGAATAAGTTCCCAAGCCTTAAAAATTAATCACAAACCTAGGCATATTTTCTAACATGAATAAGAGAGTAAACGTAGTCACATAAGTCAAATAAACCATGAATCAAAGGAGTACATAATCAAACAAGGCACGAAATATTTCAACCCCGGTCATGATATAAGCTCGATAAATGAATATACGCTCGCCACCACGTATATACACTACCCCCAATTCCTTAAACACATAGAAAACAATTCAAATTCTAGGGATTTTCCTCTTAACAAGGTTATCCTAGAGACTTACCTCAACCCGGTAGCCTCTAATCTCTCAAAATAGTCTTTCCTCTCAAATCAACCTCTACATGTGTCGATCTAGACAATTATAACTCAATAACATCAAATAAAGACATAGGAATCAAACCTAAAAAATAAAGATTAAATCTTTAATCAAACGCACAAAGTCAACCAAAAAAGTCAACCCGATATCGCCTCCCGTAACCCGACAAAATTTATAAATCCCGAACACACTTTCGAATATGAATCCAAATTTATAAGTTTCATCCAAAACTAACTCCAAATCGGGGTTCAATTCTCCATTTTTCACTTTTGAATTTTTTAGCCAAAACCCAAAATTTTCCCTCTTATATTCACCAACAAAAGACCAAAACAAAAGATAGAATCAAGGAATAAAACCAAATCTAAGTCAAGAACACTTACCCCAATCCAAGTGGTGAAATAGCCTAAATAATCTCTCAAATCCAAGCTCCCAATCTCAAAATATGGTAAGTGAGGCCAAACTCTTGTTTAAAAGAGACACTGCCCTGTGATTCCGCTTATGCTGTCTGATTCGCATCTGCAATGCCGCATCTGCGGAACCTCGGAGATATGAAGTATTACTTAAACTCCAACACCTCGCTTCTGTATTCAAACTGCACTTTTGTGGAGCAGCTTCTGCGGAATTTCCATCGCGCCTGCGCCAGCACTTCTACGCTCAGACTTCCGCTTCTGCGGACTCCCCTGCCAAACTTAGAATCTCTTTTGCAACCAAATATTAGCTTTTGCAGACTCGCACCTGCGGACAAAGCCTCGCAGGTGCGAAATCACCAAAATAGATCTGCCAATTCATCCTCAACAATCTGAAACTCACCCGAGGCCCTCGGGACCTCGTCCAATCATACCAATCAATCCCAAAATATAACACAGACTTAATAGAGGTCTCAAATTAGACCAAATGACATCAACATTACAAATTACAACTCAATTCAAGCCTAATGAACTAATCTAACTTCCAACCTCCAAAACTCATGTTGAACCACGTCGAATTAACTCGGAATAACCTCAAATTTTGCACACAAGTCCCAAATAACATAACAAACGTATTCGAATTCCACGAACCACAATCCAAATTTGATAACACCACAGCCAACTCCAGGTCAAACCTATGAACCTTCCAAACCTTTAAATTTTCAACTTTCGCCAAATAGAACCAAATCAACATAAGAACCTCCAAATCCAAATTCGGGCATACGCCGAAATTCAAAATTACCATACGAACCTATTGGAACCATCAAAACATCATTCTGAGGTTGTTTAGACAAAAGTTAAATCTTGGTGAACTCTTATAACTTAAGCTTCCAACCTTGGAACTAAGTGTTCCAATTCACTCCAAAATTCCCCTGAAACAAAACTAACCATCCCCACAAGTCACAAAATAATAAAGAAGCATACATGAAGTATCAAATAGGGGAATGGGGGCTCAAATACACAAATGACCAACTTGGTTATTATAGTAATTTGAACACTTTTGGATATTCCTGGCAAGACAAAGGATCATGCAAATACTTGTTATGATTTGAAAGAGATGGGCATTAGAAAGAATCTTTAACCAAATGATACAAAGGATGGCAAGTGGAAAAAGTTTTCAAAAGCGTGCTTCTCAATGACCAATGGGGAGAAATTAGTTTCCTGTGGTATTTTTTATAGAGAGAAATGCTACTTGATGGTAGTGCTTCCAACATATTTAGATGTGTGCAACTAGATGAAAGAAAATTATCCGGTTATAAAACCCATGATGCCCACTTCATGTTATTTTACTTGTTGTCAATACCAGTTAAAAGCATACTTCCTGATCATGTTGCTATTTCTTTGATTCATCTAAGTTCTTTCTTTTGCCGTTTATGTCAAAAAGTTATTACAGTGGAAAAGCTATAGTGCTTGGAAGTAGAGATTAGAGAAAAAACAAATCAATTGGAAAGAATTTTTCCTCCAACTGTTTTTGATATAGTGATTCAATTGCCTATTAATTTGGTGAATGAGGTAAGATTAGGAGGTTCAGTTCAAAATCAATGGATGTATCCTCCTTAAAGATATATGTGTACATTAAAATCATATGTTCGCAACAGAAATTATCCAGAAGGATCCATTGTTGAGGCATATTTGGTTGAAGAGTGTTTGGCTTTCTGCTCTAGATGCTTACATGGAGGTGTAGAGACTCGATTTAATCGAAGGCCTCGAAATAATGATGAGTGTAGTTCAATTAATGCCCAAGCTTCCAGTTTGTTCCCTAACACATGATATTCTTTAGGAGCGAAAAAGAGTGTTCCAATTGTTTTAAATGACATGTCAATAAGTCAGGCACATACATACTTATTGAACAATTGTGACGAATGAATATATTAGGTAATTTAATCACTTATAGTATTTTCTGTTATGCGGATAGATATTAAATTACTTTATTTATAATTTTACTAACAAATAAAAATATTTGTTGTGTTGAGAATATGAGGTTGAGGTAAATAATCAGAGACGAGGATCTAAATGGAGCAAGGCCAAGAATCATAGTCAAAACTTCTGTCACTAGTTTGAAACTCGTGCTTTGCAAGAGGATGTGCCCGATCTTATAAAATAATTGTCCATCAAACCAAATTCAATTGCTAAAAGATATTCTGGGTATCTCATTAATAGAAATATATTCCATACGAGACAGCGTGATGCAAGGAGTAAAACACAAAATAGTCGTGTTATATTAGTCGCCCTAACTACAAGCTTTGCAAGCTCAGAAGATAAAAATCCAGTTGATGCAAATTTGACTTATTATGGTAGAATAGTTGATATAGTTGAGTTAATCTATTATGGTATGTTGCATCCTATTTTTCACAAGTCAAAACAAACTACAACTTGTGGTTCCTCTGAAGTTGATGAAAGAAGAGTCGCCACCTAATATTTAAAGGTATACTAGGGTACCTATAAGGTAATAAAGATTATTATCTTAATGTTTGCTAAACCAGTGAGAATCTGGGTAGGGGAAGGTATTAGGCATCCCTTAAAATCTACATAAAGTAGTTCCTTAAACTTAGGCTAGATGTGGGGAAGAAATTATTTATATCCTAGTCAATTAGTGATTAAGGTTACTAAACGGGTCTATATGAAGGCCTTAACTACGTAAAAATTATTTTATTTTCTTATCGAAAGTCATTCATTTTAGGAAAGGTTTATAACTTTAGAAATGACAATATTTCTTTCAAAGCTGTATCGTATGGTTTGTAAGATTAAGGTATTGTTTAAAACATGGGCCTACATTAATATATAAATATTTTATATGCCTCAAAACGACATAAAAGTATACCTTCTCTATTTTCCTTTTTTGAATATTGTTTTGGTGTAAATCAAAATATTTTCCAAAGCCATTTGTTCATCTTTTTGCAAAATCCAAATCTGGTCTTGTATCGTGCAGTTGCTTTTCTGTCCAAAAACAATTAGATGTCAAGTTTGCCTAACTATTCTGTTGAAGACTTTTCCAAAGAAAATTATTTTTTTTGCCTAAATCGTTTAAATTTTGCAAATTCTTAAACAGATGAAAACCCGTGAGGGAAAAATGAGTAAACGAAAGAAATTTAGTTGATAAAAAAATGGCTAAACGTACTCAGATCTTAGAAATTACTAGGCCTATTAAAGTAAGTGAATATTTAAGTCATGATTATCCTTTTACCTTATTGGATTTAACTACCCTAAGGTCTTTCCTAAAAAATCACAGCAAAAATAAAAAGAGAGAGAATATGGACGTTAGTTCCACAAAATATCATATACAGAAACGAGCTATTAATAGCAATATTTTAATGTAAGGGGAAGAACTGGACTCTTATGTTGGGCTGATATTTAGCCAGGCCCAACTAAATTCAAGCAACAACAGACTTCAACGGACGACAAGGGACTTCAACGGACGACAAGGAATGCAGCCTAGTTCCTTGAACTTGGGCTTTAGTTCATAATGAACTCCACAAGCCCAGTGATCATGCAAAAGAAAATAGAAAAACCAATTAGCATGTGCAGATAAGGAGTACATCAGAAAAAATAACAATAAACATAAGCATGATCTAAAGTAAATATAGTAAAGCCAAATTTCGTTTGTGATAATCGTCTAAGAATTAATCATGGTCAATAACTATAGGCTTAGAGTGAACCATATTCACTTTCAAGGTTCCTTTATGAACCCCTGACACTTCAGATTTCCGCAAGAGTCTCCTGGACCCCGAGAAGTGCTTGTGCCAGGGAGGGGTTCCTTGATATATAGTAAAATTAAGTCCACAACAAATACCCTTAATTGTTGAAGCTTGTTTTTCCATAGAGGTTTAAACACAAAAGCCTTGGCTTATCATTTAACCAAACAGTTTGGCCAGGCAGCCCCAAACATTCAATGTAAAACAAGCTACCAACAAAACAGAGGTCCAATATCATACCTCAACTCATACAAACACGACATCTTTTAAGAAATTAGTTTAATGAGGGTACAAACAGTTTCAGAACAACTCCAGACTTATTAATAAACAATCATTTAGGAACTGAAATCACTTTAGGTAAAATGCCATATATAATCAGGGCACTAGTATATGCTTCATGATGGCAGGATTATAATCACACATAGGATCTCTAAAGTTTTATGAGGTTTCAAAGGCGCAAAAGTCAACTCAGAATTATTCTACATGCCATAACACATACACAACCATCTTAGGAATCACTTCTCCAAACAAACATAATCAAGAGAGAGTCACAAGGCACAAGTTGTTAACCGTATACTTCTATAAGCATGCTTGTTATGTTATATGTGACTTCAATTGTCACTCTAAGTTATCTGAGGCATCAACTGAAATTAGCAATAGACAAATACTTTAACATACACTCACTTATTGGGTTTCAACAGAGGTCAAATGCCTCACAAGGTCACTACAATAGCAACATATGTTTTTACAATCAGTGAATCTAAGTCATTAAAGGCTAGAAACCTTGAAGAAACTAAGCAGCTTTTATAACGATCCGATCTATTGTTTTGAGCTTTAGTATTCTGTTTGGTGGTTTAAGGCCTTGAGTAGCTTCATATTATGCATTGTGACGTGCGTGTATGGACGATTTTGATTTTTGGGCTATTCGGGATCAATTTGGAAGAAGGATTCTTATTTTTGAAGCTTAAGTGGTAAGAGTTGACCGGAGTTTGACTTTAAAGTAGATGACTCTAGAATGGTATTTTGATGATTCTTATAACTTTGTATGGTGATTTTGGACTTAATCTTATGCCCAGATTTTGATTTGGAGGTCCATAGATTGATTTGATGCTTTTTGGAAAAAGTTGAAAAGTTGAAGGTTTAGAAGGCTAAAAAGTTTGATCGGGAGTTGACTTTGTTGATACCGCATTCGGATTGTGATTCCGGAAGTTGGTATAGATCTGTTGCATCATTTGAGACCTAATGTAAAATTTGAGGTCATTCCGAGTTGAATTGATATGATTCGGCATGAGGTTTGGAAGTTGAAAGTTCATTAGTTCATTAGGCTTGAATTGAGGTGCAATTCGCAGTTTTGATGTTGATTTGTATGATTTGAGGCTTCGAGTATGTCCGTGTTATGTTTTGGGATTGGTTGGTGTGATTGGACGGGGTCCCAAGGGTCTCGGGTGTGTTTCGGATGAGTCTCAGATTATTTCAATGTTTTTAGTTGGGCCTGGTTATGGTGTTTCACATCTACGTGATTTGCTATCGCTTCTACAAGATTGTGCATGGCCGGGCTTTCCACTTCTACGGGTAGGTGACCGCATGTGCGAGGTCGCATCTGCGGATAGTGGATCGCAGATGTGTGTTTGAGGCTCAGGTTGATTGTTCGCTTCTGCAGATATTTTTGCACTTCTGCGGGCTCGCAGATGCGACTTCCTTTACGCAGATGCGGATCTTTGTCTGGTAAGTTTATATCGCAGATGCGAGCTATTTCCCGCAGATGCATTATGTTGTCCGCAAATAAGGAAATCCATGGGCAGAAGCTTTATATATCGAGGGTTTCTTATATATTGAGTTAGAGAGCTCGGTTTTGGGCGATTTTGGAGGGAATTTTCATGCTTTGAATTGGGTTAATTATTCTTGACTCGGATTTGGTTATATTTCATGATTTCATCTTTGTTTTTATCATTTATTTAGTGGTTTGAATTGGAGAAATTGGGGTTTTTTGTAAAAACATTTCTAAAATATAAAATGGTGATTTGAGGGCCGATTTGAGGTCGGAATTGGATGATTTTGCTATGGTTGGACTCGTATCGGAATGAGTATTCGAATTTTATGAGTTTTGTTGGGTTCGGAGGTGCGGGCCTACGATTGACTTTTTAGATTGACTTTTTAGTTTTCATCAAAGATCAAAGCTTTATTATCCGATATTATTTCCTATGGCTTTTATTTATGATATTAAATTATTTTGGCTAGATTCGAGCCGTTCATAGGTTGTTTCACACGGGAAGGGCTTCTTAGAGTATTGATTTAGCTTCTTTGAGGTATGTATCTTGCCTAACTTTGTGTGGAGGAACTACCCTTTAGGATTTGGGTTGGTTGTACTATTTGAATTATGTGAAAGATGTGTACACGAGGTGACGAGTGTGTACACGGGCTTATATGTGGTATTTGACCATTTAGACTCCTAAGCTTTTTTCATGCATTACTTGAAGTTGTCATATCATATTATATCCTACCTCTTTTATTGTCATGTTACCTATTTTATTATTGAATTATTCTTATTTGAAGTTGCTATCACATGATATCCCTTAGTTGCCGAGTTATTCTCATGCATTTAGACATAGTTGCTATTTCATGCCATCTCTTTCATTGTTAGCTTATGCTATACACTAGAATTTGAAGTTGTCATCTCAAGGAAATGTCTTCATTATTGATTCTATTCTTAATTAATTAATTGAAGTTGAAGTAATTGAGAGCCATTAACCTGTTTAGTTGAAGTTTTTATTTAATGGAGTATCTTTAATTATTGAGTTATTTTCCTGTTTCACTTTGTTTCTATTGAGATTCTTGTACACATCGTGGTTGAGTTGTGGGCTATGTGTTGTGGTGATATCGGTATTGTTGTTTTGGAAAGGTTGTGGCCTATAGGCACTTGTGGTACGAATTAATATGTCGTGTTGTTGTGATGTTAGCACATGTGGATTTATTGTGTGGATTGATTGTTACTTTGCGGAGCATATGGATGGCATCTCACTGTTGTTAATTGTGGGGAGTGATACGGGTGGCTATTGTGTTATTGTCTGGGCGGAGTGATATGGGTGGCTATTGTGTTATTGTCAGGGTGGAGTGATATGGGTTAGAGGGACCCGGTACACCCCATACATAAACCATTGTTCGTCCTCGAGCAATCAAACTACACTTCATATAGACACGACCTTTTTCAATAACTCTAATAACTGATCACACCAAGAATATTTAAAACAGACTAAATACAATACCGTAACATCCTCACCTCAAGATTTGACTCAAAAGCACCATGCATTTTTTCACGCCCCGCTCACTTACTCTAACACATAGGTCAACTACATTACCTTTCCTTCATGAATCAAGTGCCCTCACACAACAATAGAGAGTAGTTCGTCGCACAATAAAATTTAAGAACAATTAGGAACTCAAGATATAAAGAATTCACTTACTCTCAGAAACAACATTTATATGCCACAAATGACGCACCATCGGCTTGCCCATAGTGTACTACTCTACTAATTGAGCTCATTCAATTAAGGATCAAGTAGGACTTTAATCGGTTATAATGTACGCTGCAGGATGGGTAGGATATATTTAGATATAAGAGTGACTACACCTCCCTAAGCACTTTAATACATACAATTAACCATCCAAAACCCCACACTTATGTCAAGCCATACCTCCACATTCACATCAATATACATTAACTCCCTACTTCTTTAAGCACAATTACATTAAGAGTCACCACTATCAAGGAATATTTTTCACAATCATACACTTATTTATTTTCCTTTCTTTTTTTCAATTCAAGTGGCTCTTACTTTTTCAAAATATTGCACCTTTTTCCTTAGTTCAATAGTTCCACTCAAAAGCCAAACCAACCACCCCACACTTCATAACAAATTCAAGTGCTCACGAGAGGTATAAGGTTCAAATAGACGGTCAATTCAAACAAATGGTAAGGCTTGTAATGTGGTTGCCAAAGAAACAGGATTACAGGCTCAACGGGGTTAACTAAGATACATAACAATTCGGTGGGTAAAGGTATCATTGGCTCAACAAAGAAACACCTATATCACTTCCAAGACTGAATAAAACTACTATTTCGCTTTGCAAACACACGGGGCAAGTTCTAGATATCAAATGCAATGCACAGAATAACAAAAAACCTCACACACACATGGCACGTAACTCAGTCAGGATCGGACTATCAAGACACTCTAGTCAAAGCAGTTAAGCAAAGTTAAGATCATACACTATAATGTACTTATACATGAGTCAAAAACTGAGCTCAAGCATCACAACTAAAGCACTTACCCAAGGCATAATAAAGTCAAGAGATATTGCTTTCAATTCAAATCACAACACAAGGTTTCATACTCCTAACAAAATAAAAACTAACTACACCCGGTTCGAACAAACCCTTGGAAAAGAACCGCGGCACAAAGAAAAATCAAGGGCGGATTATTACACTACCTACAAATGAAAACCTTTTTGTCTTTTTATTTCGACCTTAATCCCTCAGGAAACCTATCGATGATATCCATCGTCGAGAAAAATCAAAAAATTTAAATTTTTTATGATTTTTCAAAAATATATTCTATCTCTACTAACTACAACTAACAAAAAGAAAACTACTATACATACATACAAATATCTCCCACCCCATACTTTAAGTTGTATCATGTTCTCATGACACATAATTAAAAAGCATAAGGTAAAGTAAACTTTCCTGAATATCTAGTCGGGGTCTGAGTCAAAGTCGGGCTCCATTCCCCGCACCCGAACTAATGCACACATCCATGAAGACAACTTCTTCTCAGCCTTTTTGGATACACCCCACACTTATCTTTCTCGCTCACTGCAGCCTTCTCTTTCGATCCCTTCACCTTCCACTTAACACTTGCAGCTAGATTGTATTTTTGCACCCCTTTTGCTACATTCATCTCAAAAGTCACAGTATCCTCACCCACTCTAAGCATGAGTTTTCTTTCGTGTATATCTAATATAGCTCTACCCGTCGCTAAGAATGGTCTTCCTAGGATGAGGGGGACCTCCTTGTTTCCCTCCATATTCACCACTATAAAGTCCACAAGAAATACAAACTTATCCACCCAAACTAATATATCTTCCACTATCCCCTTGGGTATTAAAGACGTTTGGTCTACCAGCTGAAATGATATTGGTCCAGACCTTATCTCTCCAATCTCCTTCTCCAGTTTCCTGTAAATAGATAGATATATTAAATTAATTGAGGAACCAGAATCAGACAATGATTTATCAAAATGAATAGTTCCTACAGAGCAAGGTGTAGTAAAACTCCCTGGATCTCCACACTTTTATGGGAGTTCATTTTGCAATATCGCACTGCAATGCTCTGTGAGCTTGACTACTGAGGTCTCTTCAGTCTTACTCTTCTTTGTCAGGATTTCCTTCAAGAACTTGGCATAAGCAGGCATCTGTAAGAGCACTTATGTGAATGGTAAGTTTACATGAACCTGTTTCAATACATCCAGAAATCTCTCAAACTTCTTGTCCAGCTTTTCTCTATATAGCTTTTGAGGGAAAGGTAGAGTAGGCATATGCGTACTCTCATCATGTTCCTCCCTTCTTGAAGTTTCTCCCTTCTCGAAGTTTCTCCCTTCTTCTTTTTCTCAACTTTCATTGGGTTTTTCTTCTTCTTGTCCTCATTATTTTTTAGCTGCTCCCCACTTTCTTTTTCAAATTTCACATCGTTTTGGATCGGGGTAGGATATTTCAACACTTGCCCACTTCTCAAGGTTATAGCATTCACTATTTCTTTAGGATTTCTATCAGTATCAGCAGGGAGAGTTCCTGGAATCCTCTCTGACAATAGAGTGGCTAGCTGCACAACCTGTCTTTCTAGGTTTCGAAAACCAGTGCCCAGTTCTTTGATAGCTGCACTATGTTCCCATATAGCTACGCTATGAGTTTCAAGCCTCTCATCAGTTTTCTGAATGAAGGCCTTCATGAGTTCTTACATGCCAGAATGAATGGGCTGTTGAGGCTGAAATTGCTGCCTCTGCTGATTTTGGTATGTTGGAGCTCCTTGTTACTGGGGTCTAGAGTTATTTTGTTTCCATGCATTCGCGATCCCCCAAGGTGAACTCCATGAAAAACCAGGGTGCCACTAACCTATTGCATTAAAATTGTAGTTTCCCACAACATTCACTTCCTCAGTTGAGGATTGACACTCATGAGTAGGGTGTCCTCTTCCACATATATCACAGGCTGCACGAGGCTCATTTTGTATCGAGGCTAAGGTCAGCTTTCGTATTTACTTAGCCATAGCATCAAGTTGTACCTGCATAGATGTAGTAGCATCAACTTGGTGAACACCGATTGATCTTCTTCTTTCAGCACTCTCAAAGGGCCACTGATTAGCATCTTCAGATAACTCATCAAGAATTGTAACTATCACCTCTGGAGTCTTCTTCATTAAGGAGTCTCCAACTGTATTGCTCAATGTTCTACGTGAGGCCGATGTCAATCCATCTTAAAAGTCCTAGAGTTGCATCCAAAGCTCAATTCCGTTATGTTGACACTTTCTAACAATCTCCTTAAACTTCTCCCATGCTTCAAAAACAGTTTCAGTCTCTTTCTGGCAGACGTTATGGATTTCTCTTCTAAACTTGCCCGTCTTAGCTGAGGAGAAATATTTATCAAGGAATTTTTTGCTCATCTCCTCCCATGTTCTAATCGATCCCGTGGGCAAGCTTTGAAACCACTGCTTTGCATCATCTTTGAGTGTGAAGGGGAATGCCCTCAATTACACTGCATCTTGTGACACACTATTGTATTGAAAGGTGTTCATAATCTCCTTGAAGTCCATTATATGTGTATTTGGATCTTCATTCATCTTCCCTCTGAAGACACAACAATTCTGAAGGGTTTGAAGCAACTCTTGCTTCAACTCGAAATTGTTAGCTGCAATTGGAGGTGGTCTAACACTTGATAATCCTTGGTCTCCCTGGGCTAGGAGGTATATTTCCAAACTGGTCTACAGCCAAGGGTTAATTTTGAGCAATTCTCCGACCCCTCTCTTCTTCATAGATATTTTGTGCCTCTCTAATAGCTGCTTCCTCAGCATCCCATGCAGCTTTTTTTCATTGTTGGGCTGCCTCCCTTGCAGCCCAATCTACATTATCATCACCGTTTCCAGCCATCAATTCTTTGGTTGAGGATTGCCCAACCTTTTCTAACGTCTCGGTGAGATTTCTTTCCTTCCTCAGCTGTCGTAGTTGTTTTTCTATCTCTGGCTTGTACGGTATAAATTCTTTCGCAGAAGCTCGAGTCATACACCAATCTAAACAGTTAACGAATACCAAACGTAAAAAGAGAAAATAGAAATAAAAAGAAAATAAATCCTGAATTAGCACTACAAACTATTTCAAAAATAGAAAAGAAAAAAAACTATTTCAAACACTATTGATTGCCAATCCCCGGCAACGTCGCCAAAATTTGACTAGCACGAAACATACACCTAAATTTAACTCGCTAATCAAATATAGTATAGTATAATATTGTATCCACAGGGATTGAATTTAAACAGTATTCTCGTAGTTTCTAGCTTGGTTGCTATCTAAGATGATCAACAATTGAGATTTATATGATTTCTAACTAATATTAACTAAGAGTCTAAAGCTATTGACTAATGACAATCGAAACAAGGAACAAGCAAAGAAGGTTATCAAGGGGGAGGGAGATAGGGTTTTTGATAGGATAGGTGCAAGATAATTATTTGGGATCTAACTCTAGATAATTCACTTCTAATGTTATAGTGAGTCTCTCGAATTCACTCATTTATTAGTTCACACGTTCAGCAGAAACTCCTCTCTAGATTAAGTCTCAACCTCGCGAGATGAACCAATTTACGCACGTGAAGATGTGCAAGAATGTGTAGTGGATTGGTCTTTAGGAGAACCCCCTCGATTATCCTCCTAACTAGATTTAATCAATGATTCAACTAGCCTCTTTCGATTACTAAGAAGAATTAATGATCTCAACCAACAATATAATGCAAAGATATCACAAGTTATGCCTCTCTCGATTACATGAACTAGTGAATATAGATGCAACAATTAAATCATCAAAATGCTTCAATACATAAAACTAGAGTTGTAATCCAAAAACAATCATCAATACACCAAATCCATCAAACCCTAAAGAGAACTACACCATAGATATGGAGCAATTCATCACAAATAAAATTAGAGTATAGAAAAATATAAATTCGATCCAAACTCGGGTCTTGAGTTAGGAAGGAATGATGAAATCCTTGTGGTTTTGCTCCTCCAACTCCTCCTAGCTTCCTTAGGTATAAAGTATGTCAAAACTCCAGAAAATAACATTTTTCATATATTTATACAAAGTAGGATCGGGCCCAGACGAAACCACCTTCTCCTAGCCTAAATAGGACAATGGCTTTGTACAAATTACACAGGCGCGCCGCATGTGGCGATGCGCCATGCAGGGCATTAGTGGGGATTTCTAGAGAGCTAACAATTTGACAGGCAGCAGGTTTTGTACAGCCGCGGCACACCACGCACCGCCCCACGTGCCGCGGTTGTGGAAGTTTCTCAGAGTAGGAATTTTACTTGATTTTTCATGTCCAGACTTGGTCCTCGACCCCCAAACATGATCCCGGCTTAATCCATTGGGCTTTTATTCAGACTTCAAAGCTCCAAATAGCTCGAATTAGATCCAGAACATCTAGATAGCTCGAAATCACTCGTACAAGGCATAAAACACACAATAAGTGCCAAATACTACCAATTAAAGCTCAAACACAAATAAAGTGCAGTGAATTAGAGTGCAATAAGTGATTAAAACACGTAATTATAGCCCACCATAGGTGATAGAAGTGGCTATTGTGTTAAATGTCTGGGCGAAGCGATACAGGTGGCTATTATGATATTGTCAATATGGAGAAATAATGGTGGCTATGTCAGCGATGATATGTGACAGTATGGGGGCATAATGTTGATGATATTTGTGTGATGGCATGCTTTCCCCTGAGTGTATCATGCACTATATGTGACTTGTTGTGTTGTATCCAATGAGATACTCGATGTCTTTGATATTACTTATTGACTTGGATTGTAATTGTACACTTGCACATGCATACACCGTAGCATTCCAATCATACCAGTTTAGTAGTATGAAACTTGACATTCGTTGATCATGCACATGTATTCTTGTATATCTGCTTTGATTGTGAAATTGAGCATGTGACCATGTCGGGCGGATTGTGGTATTGACATGTGAGTTGTCCATGCGGTTGTGATTGGTAAAGTGGGCGCGAGGTGCCATGTGTATATGATTTATGATTTGGGACTCGTGGCTTGAGGTTTTTAGGAGTGGTACCTCAGAGTGGTTTTGTTGTAAACCTTGTGTTAGAACGGTTTAATTATTTTGTTGTCATTTGTTTAACTCGGTTGGTTCGCCTGGTACTTTAACAGTGTTATGATTACTTTACTAGTTTTATCACATATTTATTCCTTGATTCCATTTACTGATTCTTGCTTCCATTATTAGCTTTGTACTTATATACTACATAGGTTATTATGACTAGTAGGTGTCTTGACTTGTACCTCGTCACTACTCCACTAATATTAGTCTTGATACTTATTCGGTACTGACCGTGGTGTACTCATACAACACTTTTGTATATTTTTTTGCAGATCCAAGTATTGATTATAACAGACTCATGCAGAGTTAGATTCTTTGATTGCGAGAATTCAAGGTAGAACTGCTTGATCGTCGCAGTCTCTTGGAGTCCTTTTTTCCTTTGAATTGTACTGTTAATTCGCTATCTGAACAATATTGTATTTTTGTTTTGACATATTTCTATGTATTCCGCTAGAGTTCGTGACTCTGTACTACTTAGGCTTGGGAGGATTGTTGTGATTATTGCCTCATGGGCTTGCATCACCTTTGTTTCGGTATTTATATTAAACTCTACTTTAAATTATCATGCTTAACTGGTTTAACTATTGTAAGTAACCGACTTACTTAGTCTTAGAGACTAGGTGCCATCACGATGCCTAAGACAGGATTTTGGGTCGTGACAGCTTTAGAATAGTCATTTAAAGATAAACAGATACACCAATCAAGAGAATAATTCATGATTAAGCTTCAAAGGATATCGAACAACCTAGGCTAAGCACTTTAGACATGGGATTAACTTTACAAAGGTCATGCTAATTAGAGGAGACACCAAAACTGTTAAACAAGATAGGACAATCATGTTTTAATCTCAAGGTGAATCCTATAGGCTTTATATCTATAACAAAATAGTGCATGGTGAAGAGAATGGCATTCTCAGTTAAGATTAACAAACATCCTGGATCAACATTGCTTAACTAACATGCAAGGTAGTATAAACTCTCAGGTTGTTTGGAACTTAAACAAATAAGACCTCATCAACACAACATTCATAGCCACAAAGGACACACAATAGTAAGGTGCATTATCCAGAGCTATCAACTATCAAGTAAATACACAATCTTAAACTAGTAACAATTTAATCAAACGAAGTAGGATCATAGTCAAGTCATGAGCAGTAATCATGCTAGGTAATCAGACTCATAAACATGATTTACATGCTAACAGGATAAGAAATAAATGAATGTCAATGCAAGATTCAAACACATATATTAGACCAACTAAGCAGAATCATTACACGTGAGAAGATACGAACAAAATTTGACCATTGAAACGAGTTAAAAGAAAGTGTACTGACCTACCTTAGGGAATCAAACCAGTATTTCTTCTCAGCCATTTAGAAACCAATACTTATAACCAACTCCCAACAATTAAACTCGAACAAAAATGAAAAGAAAGAAAAAAAAGAAATTAGGGCAAATCCAGAGAATATTTAAGAAGTTCTAGTGCATTTACTACTGGTCTTCGATTGTAGTTGTGTGTTGGTGAGGGCATTAAAGCCCGATATTTATAGCAAAGATTGAGACTGTAGGGTTTCATTTGAAAATTTGAAAATTCCTAGAAGACAGGATGATGATGAACACTAATGAAAACGTATGACAAAATCAAGAGGTACAAATGAAAAAATCATAAGGGGAAACTAGGGTAAGGATTTTACCTATCAGGATATGATGACCGGACTATCCGTTTGAGGCCAACAGACTGTCGGACAAAGCTAATATCCAGAGGTCCCTTCGTTTGACCTCTGAATCATCATGTGTCATTGTGAGGTAGGCAAATCCATAGAAATCTAAAATGCATACCATGTATTGATGGTGATTTGAACAAGAGAGAGAGATGAAATGATGAGATACGGGCTTTCATGTTTGGGTGTAGGGTTTCGGGGTTTGAGATTTGAAAATATATGATGGAAAGGGGAATGTTCGGCTGGATTCTTGGCTTATTGGGGAGGATAATGGAGTTTCAGTTGTCTCTTAGTAGTTTAGCACTGATTTGTGCAAGGTTTAGGAATGACAGAAGTCGGAGAGGATGAGAGAAAAGTGAGAGGAATGGGAAATGGGGCGGCTGGCATAATGGGAAATGATTAGGGTTAGGTGGGGTCTGTTGGGTTAAAAGTGAAGGGATGGATGTGGGCCGTTGGATCAATAGATCAACGACTCAGAATTTTAGTTTAAAATATAAAAAGAATATGATATTTGGAGATAAAATGGGGGTCGTTGGATCATCGTTATCTAACGGTTGAGATAAATGCCTGGAGGAACTAGAATTAAAGAGGAAATTGTGATTAACCTGGACCATTGATCAATTTGTTCAACGGTCCTGATGTGTTGTGTTTGTTTTGTGAGGGATTTTAGAGAGGCGACCTAGAGGAACAGGATTGGTGGAGAGAGGATGACGCGGATTGCCAATGGGGACAGGGTAATATGGGCTTGTGGCGGATCAAGTATATTTTAGGCCAATGTTTGGACCAAATTGGTTATGTATTGAGCTGAAACTGGAATTAACCTCATGTCCACTTTAATTAAATCCCATCAACTGCAATTGTAGCCTATTTTAAATCATAACTCATTTTTATAATTAAATTAATTAAATTTATTTAATCTCAATAAAACATAACGAAGTACAATAGGAGGGCGCTCTGGCGATTGATTCAATGGACTAGTTCTGAAGTTAAGAAGATTACAGAGCCACTGCTACCTACCAAACCTATTTCTTTTCTACATGGTGAACCATTGATTCAATGGACTAGTTCAGAAGTTAAGAAGATTAAAAACATTGAAAACCTATATTTTGCAATTGTAGGAAAATTTCCTATGGTTGGCCGGAGATCCAGGAAAAGCGCAAATAGATTTCCAATCAATGTGGGATTAAATGTGAGGTCCAAATTGGTTTTGTAACGATCCGATTGGTTATTTTGAGTTTTAGTATTCCGTTCGGTGGTTTGAGACTTTGAGTACCTTTATATTATGTATTATGACTTGGGTGTATAGACGGTTTTAATTTTCGAGTGATTCGAGATTGGTTTGGAAGAATGACTCTCGATTTGGAAGCTTTAAGTTGTAAGAGTGACCAAGGTTTGACCTTTGGATATACGAACTCGGAATTGAATTTTAATGATTTCGCTAGGTTCGTATGATAATTTTGGACTTGTGCGTATGTTCGTATTTGGTTTCGGATGTTCCTAGAAGGATTCGACACTATTTGTCGAAAGTTGGCAATTTGAAAAACTTAAGAGTTCATAAGTTTGACCAAGAGTTGACTTTGATGTTATTAGACTCCAATTGGTGTTCCGAGACTTTGGATAGGTCTATATGGTTAAATTGAACTTGTGTGCAAAATTTGAAAGTAATCCAAAGTGATTAAGTGTGATTCAGACACTCTTTTGAAAGAATGAAGATTTAATAACTTAAGAGAAATTATATTCCGTTTGAGCCTCGATTCTTTGTTGTGATATTCCTGTAGATGTTTTGAGGCTTTGGATAAGTTTGGATAATGTATTTATATTTGTTGGTATGATTGGATGGGGTCTAGAGAGGCTCGGGTGTGTTTTCCATCATTGGTTGAGAAACTAGTTAAGGATTTGGAGTTTGACCATCATCAATATCGGGTCAAGATGACCTCTTTTCGTTGTTTTGAGTTCGTGAGCAGGTTCGTAGCGTATTTTATGATTGAAATACATATATGCTTTTTGTCCGGGAGGTCCGAATGAGTTTTGGGTGCTAAAACGAAGATTCTTTTATTGCTGATTTTCTGGTGTAAAATAATTACGAAAATGTCAATTTTGTCCCTTAAATTCTTAGACTTCCTTAAAAACTTCAAAACATCATATCTTCCTCATTTTAAGGCCAAATTGGGTGATTCAAAAGGCTATCTTGGGTATAATCTCGCAAGAATTATGTTGGGCATATCAAATATGAATTTAGAGGTAATCTAAAATCTAATTCGAGCTATAACAACTGCTGCATTATTTCACTTGTTCCAAAATTTAGTTACTTTTTCTCATATGGTTTTGGAGCTCGGATTTGGGAGATTTTGGAAGGGATTTTCCCAATTTAGATTGGGGTAAGTATTTTTTTCTCGGTTATGATTATATTTCATGAATCTATCTCCGATTTTGGCATTTGGATTATGAATTTTAAAGAGAAATTAGTGGTTTTTGTCTAAACTTTCTTAAAGTGAATTTTTGCGTTTTGAACATCGATTCGGAGTCGGATTTGAGTGAAATTAGTATGGTTGGGCTCGTAATTGAATGCGTTATCATAATTTGTGAATTTTGTCGGATTCCAAAGTACGGACCCACGTTTGACGTTTTTGTTGACTTAGAGTTTTTAATTTAAGATTCGACCTTTATCGATTGGGTTTGTCTCCTATGGAATTATTTGATATTTTTAAGTTACTTTTGGCTAGTTTCGAGTTGTTCGGAGGTTGATACGCATGGGATGGAATTTCTAAAGTATTGTTTAGCTTTCTCGGTATTTAATTTGAGTTGTTCGAGGTAAGTAACATTTCTAAACTTAGAATTGAGGGTAATTATCCCTAGGAACCATGTTATTTGTGATGTGTTTGGGTGGCGCACATGCTAGGTGACGGGCGTGTGGGTGTGCACAAAGAAAATCATGATCCGGGTCAACGTTTGGACTATATTGCTATCACGTCTTGTTGTATCCGTATTTTTCCTACTTGTTAGATTAACTAAGCTAGGATTCATGCTAGAAACCATATTTAGGCTATGTGGCTACTTGATTGAGACTATTTCTGTTGTTGTGTGTTATTTCATTTAACTGTAATTATAAACTCATCCATGATTCATCATTTGCATATCATATCTCAGTCTATGTTTATCATTCATCGTTACATCGCATGTTATCATTGCTTTACCATATGTGGAGTCATTGGGCTGTGTGGTATGAGATTGTGAGCCCTTGAGACTTGAGAGGTTGATGACTGAGGTACGCCTTAGAGCTGTATTGAGAGTGTTATTGTGGATCGGGCTGCACATTGCAGTGGGCCATATTGGCTTTATTACAATTATTATTGAGGATCGGGCTGCACGCCACAACATGCCTTATTGGCTTATTATTATTGTGGATCGGCCTGTACGGCGCATCAGGCCTTATAGGATTTTGATTAGTGCTTGGACAGGATCCGCCCCTCCGGAGTCTGACATACCAGCAGTGAGCGCATGCACAATGATATATACATGTGCTTTGGTGAGGGGCTTATGAGTCAGGCACCCGTACAGTGCTGAGTGATTTTTTTTTTTTTCTGTGTGATGAAATGGGCATTTGAGATAGATAACTTGAGTATGTTTGAGAGCATCTGGGAATATCACCGTAAAATCATTCATTTGACATGCATACTTGGCATGTAGTTATAAAGATGCATTTTACCTCATGCTAGACAGTATTGTGACATTCATGATTGGACATGTAGGCATATAGAGTATATTCCTCATGCTAGACGGTATATGATAATTGATAACTTGACATGCATATTGACATGTAGGCATAGAGATGTACTTTCCTCATGCTATCTGGTAATGAAATGTCTTATCTATTATTGAAAGTTTGGGAAAAATCACAGTTTTTTCTGATATACTCATATTTTGGCGATTCCAGTGAAAGATTTGGACTTTACTGTTATACCTGGTGATTCCCACTCCCTTAAAATTTGCAGCTCCATCTAAAAACATTCTCCACCCCGGATAAGCCTTTGAAATGTCTTCCCCTGTGAATAACACTTTTTCATTTGGGAAATACGTGGTAAGTGGCTCGTAGTCTTGGTCAACCGGGATTTCTATGAGATAATCAGCCAATGTTTTTACTTTAATAGCTTTCTCTGTCACGTACACGATGTCGAATTCACTGAAAAAGATCTACCATTTTGTTAACTTTCCCGTAGGCATTGGTTTTTAGAAGATATACTTGATCTGCTCTAGTCTGGATATCAGATATGTGGTATATGCTGAAAGGTAATGTCTCTACTTCTGAGCGATCTAATTTAAAGCATAACACGTCTATTCTAAAAAGGTTTATCTGGCTTCATAAGATGTGAATTTCTTGCTCAGGTAATAAATAACATGTTCCTTCTTTTTGGTCTCATCATGTTGCCCCAACATCCATCCAAATGCATTATCTAAGACAGATAGATATAGTAACATTATCTTTAAGGAGGAACCAATACTGGTGGGCTAGACAAGTACTCCTTGATTCTGTCGAAAGACTTTTTGCATTCTTTATCCATTTTTGTGGCGACATCCTTCTTCAATAGCTTGAAAATTGGTTCGCAAATCACTGTTGACTGGGCTCTGAATCGGCTGGTGTAATTTAATCTCTCGATAAAGTTCATTACATCCTTCTTGCTTTTGGGAGGAGGCAAATCCTGAATAGCCTTAATATTCGAGGAATCTAACTCTATCCCCTTCCTGTTGAAGATGAGTCCCAACAATATTTCTGCGGGAACTCCGAACGCATACTTTGTAGTGTTTAGTTTCAAGTTGTACCTTCACAGTTCTTCAAAGAATTTCCTCAGGTCGCTTAAATGATCTGTACTCCTCCGTGACTTTATGATGATGTCATCCACATATACTTTGATTTTCTTATGGATCGTATCATAAAAAAGGGTCGTCATGGACCTCATATATGTGGCCCCGACATTCTTGAGGTTGAATAGCATGACCATGTAGCAATAAACTCCCCATGGCGTAATGAATGTTGTCTTCTCTACATCTTCTCCATGCATTAAAATCTGGTGATATCCAGCGAAACAATCCATGAATGATTGTAAATTGTGTGTTGCACAATTGTCAACAAGGATATGGATATTGGGAAAAGGAAAGTCATTCTTGGGACTTGCTTTGGTGAGATCTCGGTAATCCGCACATATCCCAATATTTCTGTCCTTCTTAGGCACCGACACTTTGTTGGCCAACCAAGTAGGATAATTCGTGACCCTTACCACATTCGCCTGTATTTGCTTGGTGACTTCTTCATTGATTCTCAGACTCAAATCAGGCTTGATTTTTTTGGGTTTCTGCTTGACTAGTGTTTTGGAAGGATAGGTAGGCAGTCGATGTGAGACGATGTCAGTTCTCAGTCCAGACATATCCTCATACGACCAGGAAAATACATCGATGTACTGTTGGAGTAGCTCTACCAATTCTTTCTTCCATTCAGCCTGCAAGTGGATGTTGATTCGAGTCTCTTTTACGTCTTCTTCATTTCCTAGATTGATCACCTCTGTTTCCTCGAGGTTGGGCCTCTTCTGGCTTTATAACTTTCGATCTCATGCGGTATATTCTCGGGCATCATACTCTCGTCATATTCCTTGTAGTCCGTATCATTTTGCTTTAGGGTTTCGTTACATATAATAATCGTGGAACACATTTTTTTATTAATTTGATCACTGAAAAGAAAAGTCGAGTATAAATAAAAATAAAGACAAGTTTGCAATGATTTTAGAAAAAATAATGCTTTATTCATTGAAAGGAATGTCTCAGCGTTCAAGGAAGCAATTTAACAAAAATGTGTCGGTATGAATCAAGCCTCAACTGACCATGCAATTTCAAAACATTACTACAATTCCAGACTATCAAGACTCCCGGCAAACTAGAGATGGACTGGCTGTCCAGTTCCGCAAAGTCTCTCTCTTGGTTCGGCATCCCTAATGGTCGGTATCTTGATGTCAGCTTTGCTAAAATATTCGTCGATCATTGTCATGAACAACCTTCTGATCCCATCGATTATCTCTTATTCTTCTAGTAAGCTCTGACCCAGACCTGGAACATGCTCTGGCACAAAAATGTTCTCCCAGGGTTACTGTTGTTGACCTCTCCAATTGATATTGGTATCCTAAGCCGGTGGTACCCTTTTTCCACTTCGATTTGATTGGCTCAGTTATCCCATCTGATTAGGCTCCACACCCGGATCCTTGTCTGTACCCGTATTTCATCATTTCTCCAATCTCCATTTCTGATCCTTATGTCGACTACATGTTGTTGTTCCATTCATCCTTCTCCAGTTCCATTTTTTTTGCATGATCTCGACTACATGAAAAGCGACCCCATCCACTCCCTCTATAAAAGGAACCGCATGTTCTAAATAAGCTGATTGACTCCATTCCCCGTGTATCAATATTTCTTGACAATCCCATTTGAACTTCATACATTGATGGAGAGTTGAAGGAATTGCCCCGCCATGTGTATCCATGGCCTTCCCAGTAGCAAGTTGTAAGAAGATGAAATATCTATCATCTGGAATAACATCGGGAACTCATCGAGTCAAATTTGCAAAGCTAGATAGATCTCTCAGATAACTTATTTTTGCGACCTGTCAAAAGCCCTTAGCCTCACGTGACTCTCTTTTACCTCTCTTATATGGATGTCTAACTCTCACAAAGTGGAGAACGGGAAAATATTCAATCTGGATCCCCCATCGACCATTACCCGAGATACGACCTTGTCTCCACACTTGACAATGATGTGTAGAGCTCTGTTGTGATCTACTCCTTCCACAGGAAGCTTGTCCTTCCGAAAAGAGATTTTGTTTGCCTCCACCATCTTCCCAATAGTTGCTCCCATTGCCTCACTGGTGGTGTTGCATGGCATGCTCACTCTACTTAACACCTTTACCAGACCATCTCTGTGACTATTAGAACTCATCAACAAATCCATGATTGATATGTGGAATGGGTCTTTCTCAACTACTCTTCTATGGAGTATTTCTTAACAGGCATCTTTCTCCAAAACTTTGTTGTCTCTGTTATCAGTTATATTCCCCCTTTGGTTATGTTCTCTGTTCGAATTTCCTCGGTTTAATTCTTTAGGAGTGTAACATCTCCTAGATCGAGACATCTAATGAGCAGCCATAGTTTCTGTCATTTTTCCTTTTCCCTTCGACTTATAGGTCCACATGACTGCCTTATACCCATGATTTCAATCCCCTTTGGCGACTATTGTGGGCCATGGTTTCTAGACCCTTACTGGCAGCTTTAGTTTCATAGTTTTTAACAGAGCTGCCCGAGGAGTTGTCCTTGCTACTTTAGTGTTCCCAACAATAATGATAGTCCCCTTTAAATCATAGTCCTCCTCCAAGGTGATCATGTTTGCCCCTTGATTTTTATTATTTGGTAGTGGATTATGGTTTACATTTGGTGGGGCTAGGGTGCAATGGATAGCTCCGCATTTAATCAACATTTCAATCTCATGCTTCAGACCATAGCAATCCTCGGTGTCATGTCCTGGAACATCCGAATGAGAGGCACAATTCTTGCTTGCATCAAAATACTTTGTGGGTTGGTCTGGGATTATTCCTTCAAATGGGAATAGTAATCCGGCTCTTCTCAGCCTCTCAAATAATTGGGCCAACGGCTCAGAAATAAGGGTGAAGTTCTTAGGGCTCCATGCTTCAAAGTTGGGATGTGGTATGGGAGCGTAGGTAGGTCTATTTTGATGGGTAGTGGTTTGAACATGGGCATACGACCATGGTGGGTTTGTATGTAAATTGGCTCGGGGCAGATTGTCATGTGTTGGGTATTATAATGCGGTTGTGCATTGTAGACTGGAGTATAAGTGGGCTGGTTTAGAGGATGAGTGTTTGTAGGATAGGGATTGGCTCGACGAGGAGGACTTTGTTGATAATAAGGGACAATGGCCATCACCTCTACTCTCTGCCATTGGAACCAGACTATATAACCTTGCTAGCAACCTGCAGCGCAGCCATAGACTGTATCTTCCTGGACTTAATATCTCCTTCTAGGAAATCTCCCATTTTGACAAGCTCGGAAAACTTCTGGCCCATCATACCCATCATTTTCTCAAAGTATCCTCCCATTTTGACTAGCTCGGGAAAATTCTGGCCCACCGTACCCATCATTTTCTCGAAGTAGAATCCTTCCTGGGCAAGAATAAAGTATTTGGCCAGCTCGTTGTCATCTAGCAGGGGTTGTGCTCTACTGCTTCTGATCTCCAATGATGAGCATACTCTTGAAATGACTCAGAGGGCTTCTTTTGTATTTTCACCTAGGCGAATGTTTCTGGTATAATCTCAATATTGAACCTGAAATAGTTCATAAAATCCTCAGCCATGCCCTGTCATTCCCTCTAATTTCTAGGGTCCTGGCTAGTGTACCAAGTGAATGTCTTCCCCAATCAGACTTCTTATGAATAACTTCATACTCAACTTATCGCCCCTTACCACTCTTACTAACTTGTTGGAATATTCTCTCTAGTGGGCGTGGGGATCGCCCGTCCCATCAAAGATATCGAATTTCGGAGGCTTGTATCTTGTCTACATATCATCATCTGGATTTATACATAAATCTTCATAATCTAAACTCTCGCTCCCTCGAGCAACTTACAGGTTCTTCATTTATTTCCTCGGTACCCGTAATTGTTCAGACATCGAATCATCTTCCTTGGATCTTGCTTCTCTTTCCATTTTAGCATATTGGTCGATCTCATTAGGCATCCTGACCGTGATATTCTGTTGCGGTATATATGGGTGGAACATATCGCTCATGGGTGGCAGTGTGTTTCGTATGTATATACTGTGTATGGGTGTTTGTGAATGCAACATTGTAATGAGGAGGGATTTGGACAAAATTGATTGATTTTGTGGGGCTTGAACGTAGTTGGAACATAAGGCATGTGTATAGGAGGGTTTGGTGGATTTGTGGGGGTAACTGGTGGTATGACCTGGGTTATGGTGGGGGTTTTGTACAAGAAGCGGTAGTCGGGGTATTGATAGATTGTCGGGTTGATGAAGGAAAGTGGTTGGGGATTAAGTCTAGTGATGGAAAATGGGGTGATTGCGGAGGTGTCATCATGACTAGGTGTGGCAATTCCCTGATCTGATGTACCTCCTCTCCTAGCAACTCTATTTTTTGCTCTATCCAAGCGACATATTCATCATTCCGAGTTTTATCCCTTCCCCTGAACCCCTTGGGGCGTCAGTTACTACTAGAGCATTTTTGCCCGGGTTATTTGTGGTAGTCATCTTCCCTTCAAACCTCAGGTTATACGGTGGCTTAGCTAGCTTAGATATAAACACAAATCAACCTCTATTATGGGGGATAAATATATAAGCGATAAATCAAGAAAACAAAACCATAGTAGAAGTTAGCTCAGGGAGTGCACAAATATAATCACAGAGTCGGTAATTCACATATTTGAGTTAGCGCATTCCAAAAATATTCATGGACCTCTCTTTTTCGGAGGTACACATACATCGTATGTGTTAACAAATATCAAAATTTGAAATGTTAGGATCGGGAGCGAATTCAATTTTCATTGATAGGAAATTTGTTGGTTACAACATAGTTTACAAAGGTTTCAAAGCTTTTACATCACTGACACAAAAGATAAGGGATAATTTCCAAATGCTATAATGTGATCTCTCCGGGGTTTATAAAGGTTTCATGGTCTTATAGTGCCGACCTTAGGGAATTTAAAGGGTATAGAGTGGAAATCAACCAACAACGCAATAATTATCCCCGTAATTTCCTCCGAGGCTTGGATCTTCTTCAGGATCTTCCTCGAATTCTTCCTTGACATATTCATTATTATACTTCAGCTCCTCTTTTGAATCCTACTTTAGACTCAATCTGTATGTAATCCACTATCTGATTGTCATCATTAGGCAGCGGTAGCATATGATCAACCGATCCTGGGACTACCTGTTGGTGCATGATAGAGTGTAATAACTCGACCGGTAGTTTTGACCATTTTCACTTTGCTGGGTGGTTTGAGGGCATGAGTAACTCCGTATGATATATCTTGACTTGTGTGTATCATCGATTTTGGTTTTTCAGGTGTTTCAGAATTTATTTGGAAGAATGATTCTTAACTAGGAAGATTTAAGTTTGAAGAGTTGACCAAGTTTGACTATTGAGTATTTGACCTCGAATCAGAGTTTTCATGGTTTCGCTAGGTCCGGATGGTTATTTTTGACTTGGGCATATACTCGGATTTGCATTTCAATATTTCTAGAAGGTTTCGGTACTATATGATGAAAGTTGGCAAATTGAAGGTTTGGAATGTTCATAAGTTTGATCAGGAGTTGACTTTGATGATCTCGAGGTCGGATTGTGGTTCTAGGAATTGGAATATCTTTGTTATATCATTTAGGACTTGTGTGCAAAATTTGAGTTCATTCCGGGTTGATTTGTTCTGGTTCGTCACGAGTTTTGGAAGTTAAAAGATTCAAGTTCATTAAGTTCGATTTGAGGCGCGATTCATTGTTGATGATGTTAGGGGTGATTTGAGGCCTCGAGAAGGTCTGTGTTATGTTATGGGACTTGTTGGCATATTCGGACGGGGTTCCGAGGGACTCGGGCGTGTTTCGGATCATTTCCATGTTCTTTGGCAATGCTGATTTTTGGTGTTTCAGGCCTTATTCGTGATCGCGAAGATTGGATTGCAATCGCGTAGTGTATTATGGGAGCTGAATTTTTTCCTTCTTCGTGTTCGCGACTGTTCTAGTGCGTTCGTATACCTTTGGAGGCTCAAGCATCGCGTTCGGGTTCATCTGCTCGCATTCTCATAGAGTTGAGTTGAGAAGCTGGGGGCTGGAGATTTCATCTTCGCGTTTGTGTTTGTCTTGTCGCGATCACGTAGTGCAGGTGCATGTGGTCATCGCGTTCGCATGGGAGGTTTCGCGAACGTGTACGGTATTTTTGGAGGCTGTCGAGTTTGTTCTTCGCGATCGCGAAGGATGTCCCACGATCGCGAAGGGTATTTCTGTTCAGAGATTGTAATTACTCTATTTTTAGGGGTTTCAGCCATTTTAGCATATTTGGAGCTATGTAGCTCGGATTGAGATAATTTTTGAGGCAATTTTTACCATATGAATTGGGGTAAGTGCTCTCTACTTAGTTTTGATTATATTTTATGAATCTGTCCTTGTTTTTTGGCATTTGGTTGATGATAGGGGTGTTCGTTGGTCGGTACGGTACGGTATTTAGATATTTCTGTTCAGTATTTTCGGTATTCGATTTCCTAAAATGCTATACCAATACCGTACCAAATTAAATTCAATATGGTTCAATTTTTCTCCTTTCGGTTTCGGTTTATTCGATACGGTAACTTCGGTTTGTTCGGCTTAAATATTAACTAGTATATAGAGCCATATACTGTAATATTCTTAATTAAAGTGCTTACAAATAGAAAAATAAGAATGTTCTAAGCTCTATTGATAAAAATTTACTTAAAAACCAGCAAATATCAACCCATCAAGAGAAAAAAAAAGTTCATAAAGGAATAAATTTAATCATTGAAAATATTTTATTACTTGCTTAGAGTTAAATTCTGAACTTAAAGAATATAACAAGGACTAATCCAAAAATGCACTTCAATACACGAGAAGAAACACCCCAAAATTGTAAAAGTATTACGTTAAGCTACTTGGCATCCTAGAGAATAAGAGTCAAAATCTACAACCTACATTGTTCCTCAATTTTTCTAAAGAAGTACATAGACATTACTACTAGCCTCTAAAAGTTCATAAAGTGAATTTCTGAGTTTTGAACATCGATTCGGAGTCGGTTTTGAGTGAAACTAGTATAGTTGATTTCGAGGTGGGGGCCCGGGTTTGACTTTTTGATTAACTTTGGACTTTTGATTAAAGATTCCACCTCTATCGATTGGGTTTGTTTCCTTTCACATTATTTGATATTCTTGAGTTATTTTTGGCTAGTTTTAAGGGACACACTGAGGTCATTTCTGTTGTTGAGTTATTTGCTTAAATTGCAATTACATGCTTTGTCATATTCATTCAAATGCATACCATATCTCAGTCTCTATTATCACTTGTTGTCATATCATGTTATCATTGTTGGACTGATTGGCTTGAGATTTGTGAGGCCTAGCGACTGGAGAGGATGATGACTGATTGAGGCCGAGAGCCTGATTGTGATGATATTTATGGGATGAGGTAGCATGTCATAGCAGGCTTTATTGATTCAACTTAAGAGTAAGTGTCATGTCGTAGCAGGCTGCATGTCGTAGCAGCCTGTTGAGTTATTTATGGGTCAATCATTTCAACTTAAGCTTTCAACCTTGAGACTAAGTGTCTCATTTCATTCTGAAATCACATCGGACCGGAATCGCCTACCCCGGAAATTCACATAATAGATATAAGGTATACAAATGAGCAGTAAATGGGGAAACTGGGCTACAACTCTCAAAACGACCGGCCGGGTCTTACATCCTCCCTCTCTTAAATAAACGTTCGTCCTCGAACGGGTCTAGAAACATACCTGGAGTCTCAAATAGGTGTGTATATCTGCTCTGTATCTCCTGCTCGGTCTCCCATGTAGCCTCCTCAACTGGCTGACCTCTCCACTGCACCTTTACCGAAGCTATGCCCTTTAACCTTAACTTTCGCACCTGCCGATCTAAAATGGCCACCGGCTCTACATCATAAGTCAGATCACCATCCAACTGAACTGTGCTGAAATTCAAAACATGAGATAGATTGCTGACATACTTCTGAAGCATAGAAACATGAAATACTGGAGCACACTCGATAAACTAGGTGGCAAGGCAATCTTGTAAGCCACCTCCCCAATCCTCTAAAGTACCTCAAATGGACCAATATACCGAGTGCTCAACTTGCCCTTCTTTTCGAACCTCATAACACCCTTCATGGGTGAAACCTTGAGCAGTACCTTCTCCCCAACCATGTAAGCAACATCACGGACCTGCCTGTCGGCATAACTCTTCTGTCTAGACTGTACGGTGCGAAGCTGCTCCTGAATCATCTTAACATTATCCAAAGCATCTGAGACCAAGTCAGTACCTAATAGCCTAGCCTCCCCAGGCTCAAACCAACCCACCAGAGATCTACACCATCTCCCATACAAAGCCTCATACGAAGCCATCTGAATGCTTGATTGGTAGCTGTTGTTGTAGGCAAACTCTGCGAGTGGCAGAAACTGATACCAAGAACCCCCAAAATCAATGACACAATAGCATATCCTCCAATATCTGAATAGTGCACTTGGACTGTCCATCCGTCTGGGGGTGAAACGTTATGCTCAACTCAACCTGGGTACCCAACTCTCACTGCATGGCTCTCCAAAACTGCGATGTGAACTGCGTGCCCGATCTGAAATGATGGACACTAGTACGCCGTGGAGGCAAACAATCTCTCAGATGTAAATCTCAGCCAACCGTTCCGAAGTATAAGTAGTCCCAACTGGAATGAAGTGTGCGGACTTGGTCAGCCGATCCACAATCACCCAAATAGCATCGAACTTCCTCGTAGTCTATGGGAGACCAACTATAAAATCCATGGTGATCCGCTCCTATTTCCACTCTAGAATCTCTAACCTATGAAGCAATCCGCCCGGTCTCTGATGCTCATACTTTACCTGTTCATAGTTGAGGCACCAAGCTACAAACCCCACTATATTCTTCTTCATTCTTCTCCACTAATAATGTTGCCTCAAGTCTCAGTACATCTTCACGCCACCCGGATGAATGGAATACCGCAAGCTGTGGGCCTCCTCAAGAATCAACTCACGTAGCCCATCCACATTAGGCACACAAATCAGACCATGCATCCTCAATACCCCATCCTCCCCAATAGTAACACAGCTGGCATAACCGTGCTAAATCGTGTCCTTAAGGACAAGCAAATGAGGGTCATCATATTGACGCTCTCTGATACGATCATATAAAGAAGGCCGAGAAACCGCACAAGCCAAAACTCTGCTTGGCTCGGAAACATCCAATCTGACAAACTGGTTGGCCATGGCCTGAACATCCAAGGCTAAAGGCCTCTCTGCTACTGGTCGATATGTTAAACTTCTCAAACTCTCTACCTTGCGACTCAAGGCATCGGCCACCACATTGGCCTTCCCGGGATGCTAGAGGATGGTGATGTCATAATCCTTAAGCAGCTCCAACTATCTCCACTGCCACAAGTTAAGATCCTTCTATTTAAACAGATGTTGCAAACTCCGGTGATCGGTGAAAACGTCACAAGGGACACCATACAAATAGTGCCGCCAGACCTTCAAGGCATGAACAATAGCTGCTAATTTGAGGTCATGTATAGGATAGTTCTTCTCATGCACCTTCAGCTGTCTAGACGTGTAGGCAATTACCCTACCATCCTGCATCAACACTGTGCCGAGCCCAATAGGCGACGCATCATAATATACCGTATAGGACCCCGAACCAGAAGGCAACACCAACACTGGGGCTGTAGTCAAAGCAGTCTTGAGCTTTTGAAAGCTCAAATCACAATCTTTGGTCCACCTGAACGGAGCACCCTTCTGGGTATATCTGGTCATAGGTGCTGCAACAGATGAGAAGCCCTCTACAAATCGATGGTAATACCCCGACAAGCCAAGAAAACTCCGGATCTCCGTAGCTGAGGATGGTCTGGGCCAACTCTACACTGTGTCAATCTTTTTCGGATCTACCTTGATCCCCTCACTCGATACCACATGGCCCAAAAATGCCATTGAATCCAGCCAGAAATCACACTTCAAAATTTTTGCATATAACTTCTCTTCTCTCAAGGTCTGGAGCACAGTCCTCAGGTGCTGCTCATGATCCTCCCGGCTCCGGGAGTACACCAAAATGTCGTCAATAAACACAATGATGAAAGAGTCAAGATAGGGCTGAAATTCATTGTTTATCAAGTGCATGAACGTTGTTGGGGTGTTGGTTAGCCCAAAAGATATCACAAGGAACTCGTAATAACCATACCGAGTCCTGAAAGCAGTCTTCAGGATATCTGGCTCCCGAATCTTCAACTGGTGATAGCCTGAACGCAAGTCGATCTTAGAGAACACCCTGGCACGCTGAAGCTGATCAAATAGGTCATCAATACGTGGCAATGGATACTTGTTCTTCATTGTAACCTTGTTCAGCTGGCGATAATCAATACACATCCACATAGAACCATCCTTCTTTACAAACAAGACAGCAGCACTCTAAGGTGACACACTAGGCCTAATAACCCCTTATCAAGGAGTTCCTACAGTTGTTCCTTCAATTCCTTCAACTCAGTCGGTGCCATACAATACGGTGGAATAGAAATGGGCTGACTGTCCGGCGCCAAGTCAATACAAAAATTAATATCCCTGTCAGGCGTCATGCCTGGAAAGTCTGCAGGAAACACATCCGAAAACTCTCGTGCCACCGGGACAGAATCAATAGCAGGAGTATCAGCTCCAACATCCCTCACAAAGGCCAAATAATATAAACAACCCTTCCGAACCATCCGATGGGCCTTCAAATATGAAATCACTCTGCTGAAAACATAGTCTAGAGAACCTCTCCACTCAATCCTTGGCAACCCCGGCATTGCCAACGTCACGGTCATGGCGTGACAATCCAGAACAGCATGACATGGAGACAACCATTCCATACCTAAGATCGCATTGAAGTCCACCATATTAAGCAATAAGAGGTTATCTCTAGTCTCCAATCCCCTAATAGTCACTAAACACGACCGATATATACAGTCCACAACAATAGTATCGCCCATTGGCGTAGATACGTGAACAAATAAAACTAAGGACTCACGGGGCATATCCAGATAATGAGCAAAATATGATGATACATATGAACAAGTGGAACCAGGGTCAAATAATACAGAGGCATCCCTGTGGCATACTGAGAATATACTTGTGATCACTGCATCGGAGGCAACATCATCTGGTCTGGCAGGGATAGCATAGAATCGGGCCTCACCGCCCCCTGCCTGGCCTCCCTCTCTAGGGCGACCTCTAGTTGCTTGGGTCCTACCCCGAACTGGCTGAGTGGGTGGCATAACTGCTGGTGCTGATGCCATCGACCGAGAACTCTGCTGTAGAGCCCCACTCAATAACCTAGGGCAATCTCTCTTGATATGATCAAAGTCTTCGCACTCGAAACAACCTCTCCTATGACGGAACTGCTGCTCCTGATAACCCGAGGAACTACCTGTAGAAGCCTGACTGGACAAGGTATGGTGAGAACTCTACGCTGGTAGTGCACTGAATGAAGACTAACCTAAATGAGCAATGTAAGAATCATGGCTAGCGGATGAGCCACGATGAGCTGGACGAGTCGTCTGGGCGGGCCTATAAGGACGACCCCTGCTGTGGTAGGACTGCCCCCAGAAGGTACACCACCGAAACTGCCCAAACCTCGAGGCCTCTTAGCCTCCCTCTCACTCCGCTCCTGGCTACGAACCATCTCTATCTACCGTTCAATGTCAACCAGCTCATCAAAAGTGGCACCAGATACCCTCTCTCTAGTCATAAGCAACTGCAGCTGATACGTGGGGCCATCAATGAACCTCGTGATCCCCTATCAATGGGAACCAACCAAACTGCATGACGAGCTAACTCTGAAAACCTCATCTCATACTGGGTCACAGACATGCCATCCCGCTGAAGCTGCTCAAACTGTCTGCGCAGCTCCTCCCTACAAGACTGCAGCACGAACTTCTCCAAGAAGAGAATGGAGAACTCTTGCCATGTATGTGGTGCTGCACCGATCGGGCTGCGCCTTTCATAGGCCTCCCACCATTTGAAGGCAACCCCAGAAAATTGAAAAGTGATGAACGAGACCCCACTAGTCTCCAGAATACCTGCTGTATGAATCATCCGTTGACACTTGTCCTAGAAGCCTTGGGCATCCTCCGACTCAGCTCTGCTAAATGATGGAGGCCGAAGCCTCTCAAATCTCTCCAGTCTCCTTTGCTCATCATTAGTCATAACTAGGACCACCGGAACCTGAGCAGCTACAACCGGCTGGGCTGGTGGTACCTTCGGTGTCTGAAGTCCCTACATCTCCTACTCTGGAGTACGGGCAGTGGGGGTATGAGTACCTCCCCAGGCCTGAGGCGAAAGCAGCTGAGCAAGACCATTGTAAACTGTTAATATCTGGGCCAAAGTCTCCTGGAGGCCTGGAATCACGATGCAGCTGGTGCCTGGGTTGGCCCCACTGGCTCAGCTACATCTGGAACCGGCTCCTGGGCTGGAGAAACTGGTGGATCTATAGGTGCTGCTCTAGCTACTGTACGAGCTGCACCTCTACCCCTACCGCGGCCCCTACCGCGGCCCCTACCGCGACCTCAGCCTCTCGTGGCCCTAGTTGGTGGTACTAGTGGTTGTCCATCCTGTCCGATAGTACGTGTCCTCACCATCTGTGAGAGAATAGAATACAGAAGTTTAGTCACCGGAAACAACAAATACGCACGACAAGAATACAAGAATATGAAATTTCCTAAGGGTTTGGCAGCCTCTTGAACATAAGTACAGACGTCTCCGTACCGATCCGCAAGACTCTACTAAATCTGCTCATGACTCGTGAGACCTATATAACCTAGGCTCTAATACCAACTTGTCACGACCCAAAATCCTAACATGTCGTGATGGCGCCAATCATGGTACTAGGCAAGCCGAAATTTATGAAATAACTCCAACACTTAACAGAAAACGGATTTAAAATGGTTTAAATGATAACAACTTCTCATAAATAGGATAGAAATCCAAAATACAACGCTGAAAAAATCCCAACATCGGGGTGTCACTAAGTACATGAGCATTTATACATCACAAGTCCGAAAATTACTGCCTATGAAAATCTGAAACCAAATACAATAAGAGAAAAGATAAGGAAGGAGAAACAAGGTCTGCGAAACGCTGGCAGCTACCTCAAAAATCTCCAGAAGGTCCGCTTGCGCGAAAATCAACACCCACTGCGTTCAGGAACACCTGGATCTGCACACGAAGTGCAGGGTGTAGTATGAGTACAACCAACTCAGCAAGTAATAATACTATAAAAAGAACTGAAGGTAGTGACGGGCTTTACAATTATAGTTCAATTAAAATGATTTTAACACGGAATATAGGCATGCTTTCAAGTTCAACAATTAAGGCCAAAACCGTAATTTCATGTCAAGTTTAACTGAAACAGTCCGCACGGATAACTCACGTGCTGCACGGACAACTCACGTACTGTCGTATCATATCTGCATCTGCACGGACAACTCACATGCTGCACAGACTACTCATGTGTTGTAGTATAATGCCTCAAAATCAGGCCTTCGGCCTCACTCAGTCATCATCCTCTCCAGTCTCTCGGGCTCTCAGAAATCATAATAATCAGCCCAGACAGCAGTGATATGATGCATTAAAAAATGAACAATAAAGACTGAGATATAATATATAAATAAACTGTGACTGAGTACAAAACAATAATTTTAGCAGATAATTCAACATGTACACGACCTCTATGAGTCTCTACAATGCCAACACGTAGTATAAACATGATTTGTGGTTAAATTTCTCTAATACATGGAGAATGTATAGATAACAACAGATTATACAACTACACGGTTCCACAAAATTTGACCAAGTCGCAATTCCTACGGTGCACGCCCATACACCCGTCACCTAGCATGTGCGTCACCTCAAAACCAAATACATGACACGTAATACGGGGTTTCGTACCCTCAGAACTAAATTTAGAACTGTTACTTACCTTAATACGAGCAAAACCTTTACTCCAACACACCCTTGCCTCGCGAAACGGCCTCTGAATGCCTCGAATCTAGCCATCAACAATGCGATAAAATCAATATGGGCTAAAGGAATCAACTCCATAAGAAAATACTAAGTTATTAATCAAAATCAAAAATTGGCTCAAAAGTCGGCCCTTGGGCCCATGCCTCGAAATTCGATAAAAGTCACAATACCGAAAGCCCACTCAACCGCGAGTCTAACCATACCAAATTTATCAAAATCCGACACTAAATCTTTACCCAAATCCACAAATCAAACTCTCCAAATACCTAGCCTTAAACGCCCAATTTACACCTTAAATACACACCAACTAGGTGGGAAAATCAATGGGGAAGCAATATTATTGATCAAAAATAAGCACAAGGGACTTACATTAAGAATTCCCCAGAAAACCCTCTCACAAATCGCCTAAATCGTGCTTGAAATGTTTTAAATGAAGCCAAAAATTGCGAACCCTTGTTTTAATAATCTGCCCAGGCTTTTCGCACCTGCGGCCATATATCCGCACCTGCGAAAACGCTTCTGCCGTTGATTCCTCCGCTTCTGTGAAAATAACTTGAGTCCCCCATGCCTGCATTTGCGCTCCAAGTTCCGCACCTGTGGAGGCGCTTCTGCGGCCTTCTACCTGCTTCTGCGGAAACAAGCCTCTCTCTCAATTACGCATCTGCGGAGCCTTGCTCGTACCTACGGGCTCGCAGATGTGGTAAATCCCTCGCACCTATGCCCTGCCCAGGCCAGCCTAGGTCCTCTTTTGCGGTTCACCTCTTGCTTCAGCGAGATCGCACCTGCGATCCCCACTCCGCAGGTGCGATTACACCAGAAGCCGTGAGCTTCAGCACTTCCCTCAAACTTCAATTCGATCCGTTAACCATCCGAAATCACCCCGAGGCCCCCGGTACCTCAACTAAACATACCAACAAGTCTTAACACCTCATACGAACTTAGTCGAACCCTCATATCACCTCAAACAACATCAAAAACACGAATCGCACATATATTCAAGCCTAATAAACTTTGAAACATCCAATTTCTACAACCGACACCGAAACCTATCAAATCACATCCGATTGACCCCAAATTTTGCACACAAGTCACAAATGACACCATGGACCTACTCCCACTTCCGGAATCAGAATCCGACCCTGATATCAAAAAGTCCACTCCTAGTTAAACTTTCCAAAAATTCCAACTTTTGCCATTTCAAGCCTAATTCCACTACGGACCTCCAAATCACAATCTGGACACGCTCCTAAGTCCAAAATGACCTAACGGAGCTAACCGAACCAGCAAAACTCCGTTTCAGAGTCGTTTACTTAAAAATCAACATCTGGTCAATTATTTCAATTTAAGCTTTCAACCTTGAGACTAAGTGTCTCATTTCATTCTGAAATCACACTAGACCCGAACCGACTACCCCGACAATTCACATAACAGATATAAGGTATACAAAAGAGCAGTAAATAGGAAAACGGGGGTACAACTCTCAAAACGATCGGCCGGGTCGTTATAAAATTAGAAGAGTTCAAATCTAACTTTAGTCCAAATCCTTGTAGTAAAGTTGATCTATCGTTTCCAAGGTGATCACTTTTCTTGAAAATTCTTTGAATGACCAAAATTTTTATCTAAATATTGCAAATCTTTTACTTGAGAATCTTAAAACTTGTACATAAAGTTCCATATATGGATATTAAGCTTTTACCTGTACTAGGACTCATGAAGTCATAAATCAAGAAATAAGCAGAGAAAATATACTTTTATTCACAATTGCTTAATTATCATGACCCAAAAATCCCACCGTTAGGATCGTGATGGCACCTAGTACCTAAGACTAGGTAAGCCTACATTTTTTATATAGATTTGGTGGGATTATCTCCACACTAACATGACAAATGGTAATAAAGTTGAGAAATCAGGGTAGTTCTGTCACGACCCAAAACCTAACCCGTCGAGTTGGCGCCTATCGTGATACTAGGTAAGCTGACCTTTCCAAAACACTTTCAAAATTTAACAGAAATGAACTAAGACATATAAAATAACCGGAGTTTTTCATAAAAATGGGGGTAAAACCCAAAAAAAAATATAAGTGCGGAAAAATAGCCCAACATCGGGGTGTCACTGAGTCATGAGCATCTAGATATGCAGTCTAATAAAACAGTGTCTAAGTATCAATACAGAAAAGAAGGAAAACATAGAAGGAGAGACAAGGTCTGCAAATGCCGGCAACTACCTCGTAGTCTCCGGTTAGCGATCGCGCACGAACTCAACGACCTCCGTGATCAAACACACCTGGATCTACACATGAAGTGCAGGGTGTAGCATGAGTAACCAACTCAGCAAGTAACAGAAATAAATAAGTAACTGAGAAGGTAGTGACGAGCTATACAAATACATTTCATTTTCAATAATTCCAGCAAAGAATAGACATTCTTTCAAATCCGGCAGTTCAAATCAAATCAGTTTTATACAGTTACAGTGCAGGTAAATCCAGATATAGAATCTTTTAGAAATTTTACGACAATGACAGACAACAACTAAGTGCATCAACAAATGAAAAGGCAAGTACAGCCTCTTAGGGCAACAGTCACTCAACTCGTCACAGCTCAATCACCCGACTCTCAACCCTCAGTACTCACACTCAATAGGTACTTGCGCTCACTGGGGGTGTGCAGACTCCGGATGGGCTCCTTCAGCCCAAATGCTATATCATTGTAGCGTGCAGCCCGATCCCATAATATATAAATAGCCATAAGGCTCGTTGCGGCGTGCAACCCGATCCATATACATACAGCCCTCAGGCTCATTACGGCGTGCAACCCGATCTATATACATACCAAAGCTCACATCTCGGCACTAAGGCCCTAACTCCGTCACCAACCTCTCCAGTCTCTCGGGCTCTCAGAAATCATAAAGATCAGCCCAAACAAAATAACATAGTGTATCAACAAGAAACAAGAAGAGACTGAGATATGATGCGCAAGTAAAACCATGACTGAGTACAAGACAACAATTAGCAAATAATTCAACAAGTACGCGACCTATGCGGGTCTTAACAAAATTATCACATAGCCTAAGCATTATTTCTAACATGATTTGCAGTCAAATTTCTATAACACAGAGAGAACAGGTAATTAACAATAGTCTATTCGACTTTACAGTCTTACGGGATAGACCAAGTCACAATCCCCCACGGTGCATGCCCACACGCCCGTCACCTAGCATGTGCGTCACCTCCAAAATAGTCACATCATACCGAAATCCGGGATTTCATACCCTCAGGACCAGATTTAAAACTGTTACTTACCTCAAACCGCGCAAAATCCTACTCCACAATGCCCTTGCCCCTCGAATCAATTTCCAAACGCTCCTAATCTAGCCACAAGCAGTACAATATAATTAATATAAGCTAAAAGAATCAATGCTACAAGAAAAACACAAAATTATAAGCCAAAATCCGAAATAGGCTCAACCCCGGCCCCCGGGCCCACGTCTCAAAATCCAACAAAAGTCACAGAACCCGAAAGCTCATTCACTCACGAGTCTAACCATACTAAATTCATCAAAATCTGACATCATTTGGTCCTCCAAATTCCCAAAATCCACTCTCCAATTCTCAACCCTAAACCCCCAAATTTCACTTCAAAATCTCACTAATTAGGTGGGGAAATCAGTGGAGAATCAAGATTTATGATCAAAAATGAGTACAAGAAGCTTACCTCAATAATCCTCTAGAAAATCTTCTCCAAAAGCCTAAGTCTGAATCTCAAATGGTGAAATAAGACTAAAATCGCAAACCCTTGCTTTTTAAACCTTCTGTCCAGACTTTTGGCATCTGCGGACCCACTGTCGCATCTGCGACGCCGCACCTGTAGAAAATCCATCGTAGGTGCGGATTCCACTTAAAATCCTAGATCCCGCTCCTGCGGCTTCAAGACCGCATCTGCGCCTATCGCAGGTGCGGAAACCCATCGCATATGCGGCTACTCACACCTGCGCCCAACTACCTGCTTTTGCGACCATCGCAGGTGCAGGAAAATCTTCGCTCCTACGGCTTCTACTCAACTCCTCCTTGGCCGCTTTTGCGGTCCCATCCCCGCTTCTGCGAGCTCGCACCTGCGGTTCCCACTCCGCAAGTGCGATTACACCAGCAACAGCAGCACTTCAGCTGCCCCTTTCAAATCCAAACCAAGTTCGAAACCTCCCGAATTCCCCCCGAGGCCCCTGGGACCTCAACCAAACATGCCAACAAGTCATATAACCCAATACGAACTTAGTCGAACCTTCGAATCATTCAAACAACATCAAAATACCGATTACACCCGGATTCAAGTCTAAAGAATTTCTAAATTTTTAAATTCTGCAAACGACACCGAAACCTACCAAACCACGTCCGATTGACCTCATATTTTGCACACAAGTCATATTCAATATTACGGACCTATTCAAACTTCTGGAATCAGAATCCAACCCCGATATCAAAAAGTCAACCCACGGTCAAACTTCCCAAAAATTTGACTCTCGCCATTTCAAGCCTAAATTAGCTACAGACCTCAAATTCACAGTTCGGACACGCTCCCAAGTCCAAAATCACCCAACAGAGCTAACGGAACCGACAGAAAACTACGGTCAAAATCCTGAGACTTAAGCTTTCGTTTTAGGGACTAAGTGTCCCAAAACACTTCGAAACCAAAAACAAGACCTCCCGACAAGTCACATAAGCAGAAATAGATACAGTGAAAATAGTAAATAGGGGATCGGGGCTAGTAGAATCAAAACGATCGGCCGGGTCGTTAAAAGTTCGTACACTATGGTACTTGGTCATCTCTTCTTGACTCGAAATGCACAAAATTTCTATCTATCTACATTTAGAAGTCCTTTTAACAGTCGAAGCAATATATCAAAATAAGTGAAAATATATACTTTCTCTTGTGCGTAACTTGATTTGCTTCTCTAGTGATGAGACCCTTTTCTTCAACCGGCATTTTGTCCTCCATAACAAGACTTTTGAAGGAGATGCCTTGAACAACATTTGGGGTTCTATGATTCTTGTTTATCATAGGTTTGCATCAAATTCCATTTTGAAGCAATATAAGTTTTAAAAAAAAGTAAATGCACATTTACTGTCCCCTCTCTCGAGAACGAGAAAATGAGGAAGGAGAATAAACTATATAAAATTAGAAGAGTTCAAATCTAACTTTAGTCTAAATCCTTGTAGTAAAGTTGATCGATCGTTTTCTAGGTGATCACTTTGCTTTAAAATTCTTTGAATGACCGAAATTTTAGTCTAAATATTGCAAATCTTTTACTTGAGAATCTTGACACTTGTACATCAAGTTCCATATATGGATGTTAAGCTTTTACCTGTATTAGGACTCGTGAAGTCATAAATCAAGAAATAAACAGAGAAAATATACTTTTATTCACATTTGCTTAATTGTCACGATCCAACAATTCCACCGTTAGGATCGTGATGGTACCTAGTATCTTGGACTAGGTAAGCCTACATTTTTTATATAGATTTGATGGGATTGTCTCCACACGAACATGTCAAATGGTTATAAAGTTGAGAAATCATGGTTGTTCGTACACTATGGTACTTGGTCTTCTCTTCTTGACTCGGAATGCTAAAATTTTCTATCTATCTACATTTAGAAGTCCTTTGAACAGTCGAAGCAATATATCAAAATAAGTGAAAATATATACTTCTTCTTGTCCGCAGCTTGATGTGCTTCTCTAATGATGAGACCCTTTTCTTTAACCAGCGTTTTTACCTCCATAACAATACTTTTGGAGGGAATGCCTTGAACAACATTTGGGGTTCTATCATTCTTGCTTATCATAGGTTTGCATCAAATTATGTTTTGAAGTATTATCAAAAAAAGTAAATGTACATTTACTGTCCCCTGTATCGAAAAGGAGAAAATAAGGAAGGGAACAGACTGTATAATATTAGAAGAGTTCAAATCTAACTTTAGTCCAAATCCTTGTAGTAAAGTTGATCGATCGTTTCCAAGGTGATCACTTTGCTTGAAAATTCTTTGAATAACTGAAATTTTTATCTAAATATTGCAAATCTTTTACTTGAGAATCTTCAAACTTATACATCAAGTTCAGTATATGGATGTTAAGCTTTTACCTTTACTAGGACTCGTGAAGTCATAAATCAAAAAATAAGTAGAGAAAATATACTTTTATTCACAATTGCTTAATTGTCACGGCCCAAAAGTTCCACTGTTAGGATCGAGATGGCACCTAGTACCTTGGACTAGCTAAGCCTACATTTTTTATATAGATTTGGTGGGAGTATCTCCAAACGAACATGTCAAATGGTAATAAAGTTGAGAAATCATGGTAGTTCGTACACTAAGTACTTGGTCTTCTTTTCTTGACTCGGAATGCTGAGATTTTCTATCTATCTACATTAAGAAGTCCTTTAAACAGTCGAAGCAATATATCAAAATAAGTGAAAATATATACTTCCTCTTGTCCGCGGCTTGATTTGCTTCTCTAATGATGAGACCCTTTTCTTCAACCAGTGTTTTTACCTCCATAACAATAATTTTGGAGGGAGTGCCTTGAACAAGATTAGTTGCTCTATCATTCTTGCTTATCATAGGTTTGCATCAAATTGCGTTTTGAAGCAATATGAGTTCAAAAAAAAAGTAAATGCACATTTACTATTCCCTCTCTTGAAAACGAGAAGATGAGGAAGGAGAACAGACTGTATAAAATTAGAAGAGTTCAAATCTAACTTATGTCCAAATCCTTGTAGTAAAGTTGATCGATTGTTTCCAAGGTGACCACTTTGCTTTAAAATTCTTTGAATGACCGAAAGTTTTGTCTAATTATTGTAAATCTTTTACTTGAGAATCTTAAAACTTATACATCAAGTTCCATATATTAATGTTAAGCTTTTACCTGTACTAGGACTCGTGAAGTCATAAATCAAGAAATAAGTAGAGAAAATATACTTTTATTCATAATTGCTTAATTGTCACGGCCCAAAAGTCCCACTGTTAGGATCGTGATGGTACCAAGTACCTAGGACTAAGTAAGCCTACATATTTTATATAGATTTGGTGGGATTATCTCCACACGAACATGTCAAATAGTAATAAAGTTGAGAAATCATGGTAGTGCGTACACTATGGTACTTGGTCTTCTCTTCTTGACTCGAAATGCTGAAATTTTCCATCTATCTACATTTAGAAGTCCTTTGAACAGTCGAAGCAATATATCAAAATAAGTGAAAATATATACTTTCTCTTGTGCGCAACTTGATTTGCTTCTCTAGTGATGAGACCTTTTTCTTCAACCAGTGTTTTGTCCTCCATAACAAGACTTTTGAAGGAGATGCCTTGAACAACATTTGGGGTTCTATCATTCTTGCTTATTATAGGTTTGCATCAAATTGCGTTTTGAAGCAATATGAGTTCAAAAAAAAGTAAATGCACATTTATTGTCCCCTCTCTCGAAAATAAGAAAATGAGGAAGGAGAACAAACTGTATAAAATTAGAAGAGTTCAAATCTAACTTTAGTCCAAATCCTTGTAGTAAAGTTGATCGATCGTTTCCAAGGTGATCACTTTGCTTTAAAATTCATTGAATGACCAAAATTTTTGTCTAACTATTGCAAATCTTTTTCTTGAGAATCTTAAAACTTATACTTCAAGTTTCATATATTAATGTTAAGCTTTTACCTGTACTAGGACTCGTGAAGTCATAAATCAAGAAATAAGCAAAGAAAATATACTTTTATTCACAATTGCTTAATTCTCACGACCCAAAAATCTCAACGTTAGGATCGTGATGGCAACTAGTACCTAGGACTAGGTAAGCCTACATTTTTTTATATAGATTTGGGGGTATTATCTCCACACGAACATGTCAAATGGTAATAAAGTTGAGAAATCATGGTAGTCCGTACACTATGGTACTTGGTCTTCTGTTCGGGACTCGGAATGCTGAAATTTTCTATCTATCTACATTTAGAAGTGTCACGGCCCCAAATTCATTAGTCGTGATGGCACTTAAACCAACCCGCTAGGTAAGCCAATTAACCTCAAACCAATTCCTATAACAATTTATAAAGCGATTAAGTAAAGAAATATCTGAAGTTTATCCCTTCCCAAAGGACTGGTAGTACAAATCATTCGCTCATTTTTTGGATATGCCCCGTGAGTGTCTACATTCACCTGTTCATGTGTCTACGTCGGTGGGCGATACTGTCATTGTGGACCGTGTATATCGGTCATGTGTGGTGACTATTGGGAGTCTAGAGACTAGATTGGATCTCTTGTTGCTTAGTATGGTCGATTTTGACGTGATTTTGAGTATGGATTGGCTGTATCCATGTCATGTTGTTCTATATTGTCACGCTAAGACCGTGACGTTGGCAATGCCGGGGTTGCCAAAGGTTAAGTGGAGCGGCTCTATAGACTATGTTCCCAGTGGAGTGATTTCATACTTGAAGGCTCAGCGGATGGTTGAGAAGGGTTGTCTATTTTATCTGGCCTTTGTGAGGGATGTTAGTGCAGCGACCCCTGCTATTGATTCAATTCCGGTGGTGCGAGATTTTCCGGATGTGTTTCCTGCACACCTGTCGGGCATGCCGCCCGACAAGGATATTGATTTCGGTATTGATTTGGTGTCGGGCACTCAGCCCATTTCTATTCCACCGTATCGTATGGCACCGGCAGAGTTGAAAAAATTGAAGGAACAACTTCAGGAACTCCTTGATAGGGGGTTTATTCGGCCTAGCGTGTCACCTTGGGGTGCACCAGTTCTATTTGTAAAGAAGAAGTATGGTACTATGAGAATGTGTATTGATTACAGGCAGTTGAACAAGGTCACAATCAAGAACAAGTATCCATTGCCGTGTATTGATGATTTGTTTGACCAGCTTCAGGGAGCGAGGGTATTCTCCAAGATTGATTTGAGGTTAGGGTATCACCAGTTGAAGATTCAGGACTCACATATTCTTAAGACATCTTTTAGGACCCGATATGGCCATTATGAGTTCCTTGTGATGTCTTTTGAGCTGACCAACAACCCAGCAACGCTCATGCATCTGCTGAACAGTATATTTTAGCCTTATCTTGACTTGTTCGTTATTGTATTCATTGATGAAATCCTGGTGTACTATCGTAGCCAGGAGGAGCATGCCCAGCATCTGAAGATTGTGTTATAGCGGTTGAGGGAGGAGAAGCTTTATGAAAAGTTCTCCGAGTGTGAGTTTTGGCTCAGTTCAGTGGCGTTCTGGGGTCACGTGGTGTCCAGTGAGGGTATTCAGGTAGATCCGAAGAAGATAGAGGTGGTTCAGAGTTGGCCCAGGTCGTCCTCAGCCACGGAGATTCGGAGTTTTCTCGGTTTGGCTGGTTATTATCGCCGTTTTGTAGAGGGTTTCTCATCTATTGCATCGCCCTTGACTAAATTGACCCAAAAGGATGCTCCTTTCAGGTGGCCGGAGGAGTGCGAGGAGAACTTTCAGAAGCTCAAGACTGCTTTGACCATGGCTCCAGTTCTTGTTCTACCATCAGCTTCAGGTTCTTACACAGTGTATTGTGATGCCTCGCGGATTGGTATTGGGTGTGTTCTGATGCAGGAGGGTAGAGTGATTTCTTATGCTTCGTGCCAGTTGAAGCCTCATGAGAAGAACTATCATGTCCATGAACTTGAGTTAGCAGCTATTGTTCATGCCTTGAAGATTTGGTGGCACTATTTGTACGGGGTCCATTATGAGATTTACACTGATCATCAAAGTTTTACAGCATCTGTTCAAACAGAAGGATCTTAACTTGCGTCAGCGGAGGTGGTTGGAGCTTCTTAAGGACTATGATATCACCATTTTGTACCATCCCGGGAAGGCCAATGTGGTGGTCGATGCCTTGGGTCGCTGGGCGGAGAGTTTGGGGCGCATATCTTCCAGTAACAGAGGGGCCGTTGGCATTGGATGTTCAGGCCTTAGCTAGCCAGTTTGTTAGATTGGATGTTTTTAAGCCGAGTCAAGTATTGACTTGTGTGGTCTCTCGGTCTTCTCTTTATGATCGTATCAGGGAGCGTCAGTATGTGACCCCTATCTGCGTGTCCTTAAGGACACGGTCCAGCATGGTGATGCTAAGAATGTCACTACTGGGGATGATGGTGCATTGAGGAAGCAGGGCAGGCTATGTATGCCCAATGTAGATGGGTTGCGTGAGCTGATTCTCTAGGAGGCTCACAGTTCGCGGTATTCTATTCATCCGGGTACCGCAAAGATGTATCAGGACTTGAGACAGCATTACTGGTGGAGGATTTTTCATATCGGGGTTGGATTTCGATTCCGGAAGTTGGAGTAGGTTAGTAATTTGTACATGACTTGTGTGTAAAATTTGAGGTCAATGAGACGTGGTTTGGTATGATTCGGCATCGTTTGTAGAATTTGGAAATTTCGAAGTTCATTAAGTTTGGATTGGAGGGCGATTCGTGCTTTTGTTAGTGTTTGACGTGTGTTGAGGGCTCGACTAAGTTCGTATGGTATTTTAGGACTTGTTGGTATATTTGATTGAGGTCCCGGGGGCCTCGGGGGTGTTTCGGATGCTTAACGGTATGAATTTGGACTTAGGCAAATGGCTGAAGTTTTATGATATCTGGTGGTTTTGCACCTGCAGTAGGGAGACCGCAGGTGCGTACTCACACGTGCGGGTGAAGGAGTGCAGAAGAGGGAGTTGAGGAGATGTCCAGGGGTCGCATGTGCGAGGACATTTCCTAATCTGCGAGCCCCCAGATGCGCTCGAAGCTCCCCAGATGTGGAGAGTGAGATGGAGGGGAAGATCGCAGAAGCGGACCTTTGTCCGCAGGTGCGCACACGCAGGTGCGACCACTTTCTCGCAGATGCGGACCCAGTCCCTTAAGTCATTTTCGCACCTGCGGAGTAGGAGTTTTGCGCGGTTTGAGGTAAGTAACAGTTTTAAATCTTGTTTTGAGGGTATGAAACCCCGAATTTTGGTATGACGTGATTATTTTGGAGGTTACGCACATGCTAGGTGACGGGCATGTGGGCGTGCTTCGTAGGGGATTGGGACTTGGTCCGTCCCGTGAGACTCTAAAGTCGAATAGCTTATTGTTAATTATATGTTCCCTCTGTCTTTTAGAAATTTGACAACCATTCATGTTAGAAGCCATGTTTAGGCCATATGTTATCACTGTTGGGACCCGCAGCGGTCGAGTACTTGTTGATAAATTGCTATTTGTTATCTTGAACTCAGTCATAGTGCTACTTGTGAGTCATATCTCCGTTTCCTTTTGTTTTTCTTGTTGACACTTGTTATTAACTCTTTTGGCTTATTTGTATGATTTCTGAAAGCTCGAGAGGGCTGGAGAGGTTAGTGACTGAGATAGAGCCTGAGTGTCGAGCTGTAAGCTATGTGAGGGTATATGGATCGGGTTGCACACCGCAACGAGCCTTATGGCTACTTATATGACTGGGTCGGGCTGCACGTTGTAGTTATATAGCACTTGGGCTTAAAGGAGTCCGTTCGAAGTCTGCACACCCCTAGTGACCGCAGATACCTATTAAGTGTGAGTACTGAGGGCTGAGAACCTAGTGATTTGAGCTGTTGTGACGAGTTGAGTGACTGTTGCCCTGAAAGGTTGTACTTGCTTTTTCATTTGTTGATACACTTAGTTGCTATCTGTCATTGTTGTGAAATTTCTGAAAGATTCTATATCTGGATTACCTGAACTTTAACTGTATAAAAGTGATTGAACTTAAACTGCCGGATGTGAAAGCATGTCTATTCTTTGCTGAAATTATTGAAAATGAACTGTAATTGTATAGCTTGTCACTGCTTCTCAGTTCCTTATTTATTTCTGTTACTTGCTGAGTTGGTTGTACTCATGTTACACCCTGCACTTCATGTGCAGATCCAAGTGTGTTTGATCACGGAGGTCATTGAGTTCGTGTGCGATCGAGTACCGGAGACTACGAGGTAGCTACCGGCATCTGCATACCTTGTCTCTCCTTCTATGCTTTCTTTATTTTCTGTATTGATACTTAGACACTGTTTTTATTAGACTGGATATCTAGATGCTCATGACTTAGTGACACCCCGATATTTGGGGCTATCTTTCCGCATTTTATTTTGAATTCAACTCTGATTTTTGTAAAGATATCTGGTATGAAAAAGCTTTGAATTATCCTTTTTATGAAATATTGAAGTATTTTGAAAGGTCGTCTTGCCTAGTAGCATCGATAGGCACCATCACGACAGGTTAGAGTTTTGGGTCGTGACAAGTTGGTATCAGAGCCTAGGTTACATAGGTCTCACGAGTCATGATCAGGTTTAGTAGAGTCTTGCGGATCGGTACGGATACGTCTGCACTTATCTTCGAGAGGCTGCTGAACCCTTAGGAAATTTCACATTCTTGAATTCTTGTCGTGCGAATCTTTTGATTCTGGTAACTAAATTTCTGTTGTTCTAATTCTCTCACAGATGGTGAGGACGCGTACTACGGGGCAGGATGGACAGCCACTAGTACCACCAGTCAGGGTCGTGAGAGGCCGAGGTCGCGGTAGGGGCAGAGGTGCAGCTCACACCGCAGCTAGGGCAACACCTGCAATTCCATCAGTTTCTCTAGTTCAGGAGCAGGCTCCAGTTGTGGACGAGCCTGTGGGGCCAGCTCAGGCACCACCTGTGCCTATTGTGATTCCAGGCCTTCAGGAGGCCTTAGATCAGATCCTGACCGCGTGTACCATTACTGCTTAGGCGGTCTCTACTCCGGCCGTAGCAGCCACTTCTCAAGCTGGGGGAGGTGCTCAGACTCCCGCTGCCCGCACACCAGAGCAGGTGGTACAGGGATTCCAGATGCACCACCAGCCCAGCCGGTTGCAGCTGCTCAAGACTATGTGGTTCCTGTCATGGCTAATAATGAGCAGCGGCGATTGGAGAGGTTTGGGAGACTCCAGCCTCCATCTTTCAGTGGTGCCGAGGGAGAGGATGCACAGGGATTCTTGGATAGGTGCCAGAGGATACTCCATACTGCATGTATTCTAGAGGCTAGTGGGGTCTCGTTCAACACTTTTTAGTTCTCTGGGGTTGTCTTCAGTTGGTGGGAGGCTTACGAGAGGCGTAGGCCGGTCAGCGTAGCACCCCTTACATGGCAGCAGTTCTCCGGTCTGATCCTAGAGAAGTTCGTGCCACAGTCCCACAGAGAGGAGTTGCGCAGGCAGTTCGAGCAGTTTCGTGAGGGTGATATGTCCGTGACGCAATATGAGATGATATTTTTAGAGTTGGCCCGTCATGCTATCTGGTTGGTTCCCACAGACAGGGAGAGGATCAGGAGGTTCATAGATGACCTCACTTTTCAGCTGCGATTGCTTATGACTAGAGAGAGAGTGTATGGTGCTACTTTTGATGAGGTTGTCGATATTGCTCGTCAGATTGAGATGGTTCGCAGCCAGGAGTTGGTTGAGAGGGAGGCCAAGAGTCCTCATAGTCAGGGTGGATTTAGCGGTGTCCCTTCTGGGGGTTAGTCCCACCACGGTAGAGGTCATCCTTTCAAACATGCTCAGACGGCTCGCCCAGTTCACCGTGGTGCACAATCTGGCCATGGTTCACACAGTTATCAGCAGGGCTATTCATCTCTCAGTGCTCTCCCAGCTCAGAGTTCATCCTGTGCTCCATCGGGTCAGGGCTCGTCCATTCCAGGTCCTTCTACCAGTTATCCCGGTGCTCGGGGCTCCCTTCAGTCCCTAGCACCAGCACCAAGGAGTTGCTATGAGTGTGGAAAGTTTGGTCACATGAGGAGGCAGTGTCCCTGCAAGGGAGGTCCAGCTCAGCAAAGGAGCCAGTCTATGACATCAGCACCAGTTTCTTCACCACCCGCTCAGCCAGCTCGGGGTGGAGCCCAATCAGCTAGGGGCCGCCCGAGAGGGGGAGGCCGATCAGGGGGCGGCCAGGCCCGTTTTTATTCACTTCCTGCCAGACTAGATGCCATTGCTTCGGATGCAGTGATTACAGGTATTGTCTCAGTTTGCCATAGAGATGCCTCTGTATTATTTGACCCTAGTTCCACTTATTCATATGTGTCCTCATATTTCCCTTATTTTTTGGATATGCCCCGTAAGTCTCTAGTTTTACCTGTTCATATGTCTACGTCGGTGGGCGATACTGTCATTATGGACGGTGTATATCGGTCATGTGTGGTGACTATTGGGAGTCTAGAGACTAGATTGGTTCTCTTGTTGCTTAGTATGGTCGATTTTGACGTGATTTTGAGTATGGATTGGCTGTCTCCATGTCATGTTGTTCTAGATTGTCACACTAAGACCGTGACGTTGGCGATGCCGGGGTTGCCGAGGGTTGAGTGGAGCGCCTCTATAGACTATGTTCCCAGTAGAGTGATTTCATACTTGAACGCTCAGCGGATGGTTGAGAAGGGTTGTCTATTTTATCTAGCCTTTGTGAGGGATGTTAGTGCAGTGACCCCTACTATTGATTCTATTCTGGTGGTGCGAGATTTTCCGGATTTGTTTCCTGCAGACCTATCGGGCATGCCGCCCGACAAGGATATTGATTTCGGTATTGATTTGGTGTCTGGCACTCAGCCCATTTCTATTCCACTGTATCGTATGGCAACGGCAGAGTTGAAGGAATTGAAGGAACAACTTCAGGAACTCCTTGATAGGGGGTTTATTCGGCCTAGCGTGTCACCTTGGGGTGCACCAGTTTCTTTTGTAAAGAAGAAGTATGGTACTATGAGAATGTGTATTGATTACAGGCAGTTGAACAAGGTCACAATCAAGAACAAGTATCCATTGCCGTGTATTGATGATTTGTTTGACCAGCTTCAGGGAGCGAGGGTATTCTCCAAGATTGATTTGAGGTTAGGGTATCACCAGTTGAAGATTCAGGACTCACATATTCTTAAGACATCTTTTAGGACCCGATATGGCCATTATGAGTTCCTTGTGATGTCTTTTGAGCTGACTAACAACCCAGCAACGCTCATGCATCTGCTGAACAGTATGTTTTAGCCTTATCTTGACTTGTTCGTTATTGTATTCATTGCTGAAATCCTGGTGTACTATCGTAGCCAGGAGGAGCATGCCCAGCATCTGAAGATTGTGTTACAGCGGTTGAGGGAGGAGAAGCTTTATGAAAAGTTCTCCGAGTGTGAGTTTTGGCTCAGTTCAGTGGCGTTCTGGGGTCACGTGGTGTCCAGTGAGGGTATTCAGGTAGATCCGAAGAAGATAGAGGTGGTTCAGAGTTGGCCCAGGTCGTCCTCAGCCACGGAGATTCGGAGTTTTCTCGGTTTGGCTGGTTATTATCGCCGTTTTGTAGAGGGCTTCTCATCTATTGCATCGCCCTTGACTAAATTGACCCAAAAGGATGCTCCTTTCAGGTGGCCGGAGGAGTGCGAGGAGAACTTTCAGAAGCTCAAGACTGCTTTAACCATGGCTCCAGTTCTAGTTCTACCATCAGCTTCAGGTTCTTACACAGTGTATTGTGATGCCTCGCGGATTGGTATTGGGTGTGTTCTGATGCAGAAGGGTAGAGTGATTGCTTATGCTTCGTGCCAGTTGAAGTCTCATGAGAAGAACTATCATGTCCATGACCTTGAGTTAGCAGCTATTGTTCATGCCTTGAAGATTTGGTGGCACTATTTGTACGGGGTCCATTATGAGATTTACACTAATCATCGGAGTTTGCAGCATCTGTTCAAATAGAAGGATCTTAACTTGCGTCAGCGGAGGTGGTTGGAGCTTCTTAAGGACTATGATATCACCATTTTGTACCATCCCGGGAAGGCCAATGTGGTGGTCGATGCCTTGGGTCGCTGGGCGGTGAGTTTGGGGAGGTTAGCATATCTTCCAGCAGCATAGGGGCCATTGGCATTGTATGTTCAGGCCTTAGCTAGCCAGTTTGTTAGATTGGATATTTCTGAGCCGAATCGAGTATTGGCTTGTGTGGTCTCTCGGTCTTCTCTTTATGGTCGTATCAGGGAGCGTTAGTTTGATGACCCCTATCTGCTTGTCCTTAAGGACATGGTCTAACACGGTGATGCTAAGATTGTCACTACTGGGGATGATGGTGCATTGAGGAAGCAGGGCAGGCTATGTATGCCCAATGTAGATGGGTTGCGTGAGCTGATTCTCTAGGAGGCTCACAGTTCGCGGTATTCTATTCATTCGGGTGCCGCTTTTCCCCACACGAAGTTTGTGAATAAGTGATTGTCTGATAATGAGCAAGGAATATCCGTCTTTCTGCTAAACAGGATGGATTGAACTCATAATTCATTAGATGCTTTTTATGAATGTCAACAAAGATGTATCAGGACTTGCGACAGCATTACTGGTGGAAGAGAATGAAGAAGGACATAGTGGAGTATGTAGCTCGGTGCCTAAATTGCCAACAGGTTAAGTATGAGCATCAGTGACCAGGTGGGTTGCTTCAGAAGTTAGAGATTCCAGAGTTTAAATCAGAGTGGATCACTACGGATTTCCTTGTTGGGCTTCCACGGACTCAGCGGAAGTTTGATGCAGTTTGGGTGATTGATGATAGGTTGACCAAGTTAGCTCATTTCATTCCTGTGATGACTACCTATTCTTCCGAACAGCTGGCTCGAGTGTATATCAGCGAGATCGTCAGGCTTCATCGCATACCGGTATCTATCATCTCTGACCGGGGTACGCAGTTTACATCACGGTTCTAGAGGGCCGTACAACATGAGCTGGGTACTCGAGTGGAGTTGAGCACAACATTTTACCCTCAGACGGACGGACAGTCCGAGCGCACTATTCAGATATTAGAGGATATGCTCCGTGCATGTGTGATAGAGTTTGGAGGTTCGTGGGATCAGTTCTTGCCTCTAGCGGAGTTTGCTTACAACAACAGTTACCAGACGAGCATCCAGATGGCACAAAATGAGGCTCTGTATGGTAGGTGGTGTAGGTCTCTGGTGGGTTGGTTCGAGTCGAGCGAGGCTGGATTATTGGGTACAGACTTGGTTCATAACGCTCTAGAGAAGGTTAAGGTAATTCAGGATAGATTGCGCACAGCCAGTCCAAACAGAAGAGTTATGCGGATCGGAAGGTTAGCGGTGTTGCATTTATGGTTGGATAGTGGGTCTTGCTACGGGTGTCACCCATGAAGGGTTTTATGAGGTTCGGAAAGAAGGACAAGCTAAGACCGAGGTTTATCGGTCCATTTGAGGTATTGCGACATGTTGGGGAGGTTGCTTATGAGCTTGCCTTGCCTCCCAGTCTAGCAGGAGTTAATCTAGTATTCCATGTTTCTATGCTCGGGAAGTATCACAGTGATCCGTCTCACGTGTTGGATTTCAGCTCAGTCCAGTTGGACAAGGATTTATCTTATGCTGAGGAGCCGTTGGCGATCTTAGATAGGCAGGTTCGAAAGGCGAGGTCGAAGAATATTGCTTCTATGAAGGTTCAGTGGAGGGGTCAGTCGGTCGAGGAGGCGACTTGGGAGACCGAGCATGATATGCACAGCCGTTATCCTCATCTTTTCACCACTTTAGGTATGTCTCTATGCTCATTCGAGGACGAATGATTGTTTTAAGAGGGGGAGGATGGAACAACCCGGCCGGTTGTTTTGAGTGTATTAACCCCGATCCCCTATTTACTGCTGTCCCTGTATCTGTTTCTGCTTATGTGACTTACCGAGAGGTCTTGTTTTTGGTTTCGGAGTGTTTTGGGACACTTAGTCCCTAAAATGGAAGCTTAAGTCTTAGGAGTTTGACCATAGTCGGAATTGTGTGAAAATGACTTCGGAATGGAGTTCCGTCGGTTCTGTCAGTTCCGTTGGATATTTTGGACTTAGAAGCGTGTCCGGACTGCGAATCTGAGGTCTGTAGCTAAATTAGGCTTGAAATGGCGAAAGTCGAATTTTTGGGAAGTTTGATTGGGGAGTTGACTTTTTGATATCAGGGTTGGATTTCAATTCTGGAAGTTGGAGTAGGTCTGTAATGTTGTACATGACTTGTGTGCAAAATTTAAGGTCAATCGGACGTGGTTTGGTATGATTCGGCATCGTTTGTAGAATCTGGAAATTTCAAAGTCATTAAGTTTGGATTAGAGGGCGATTCGTGCTTTTGTAGTTGTTTGACGTGTGTTGAGGGCTCGACTAAGTTCGTATGGTATTTTAGGACTTGTTGGTATATTTGGTTGAGGTCTCGGGGGCCTCGGGGGTGTTTCGGATGCTTAATGGTGTAACTTTGGACTTAGGCAAATGGCTGAAGTTTTCTGATATCTGGTGGTTTCGCAATTGCAGTAGGGAGACCGCAGGTGCGTACTCACACGTGTGGGTGAAAGAGTGCAGAAGAGGGAGTTGAGGAGATGGCCAGGGGTCGCATGTGCGAGGACATTTCCGAATCTGCGAGCCCCCAGATGTGCTCGAAGCTCCCCAGATGCGGAGAGTGAGATGGAGGGGAAGATCGCAGAAGCGGACCTTTATCCGCAGGTGCGCACACGCAGGTGCGACCACTTGCTCACAGATGCGGACCCAGTCCCTTAAGTCATTTCTGCACCTGAGAGGGAAATTCCGCAGGTGAGACAGTAGGTCCGCATGTGCGGAAGAACTGGACAGAAAAATAGGATTTCGAGGGTTTGATTCCCATTTCGATTTTGTGACTTTGAGAGCTCGGTGTGAGGCGATTTTTCGAGGTTTCTTCAAGAAGATTGTTGGGGTAAGTAATTCGAACTCGGATTGGACTTTATTTCATCAATCTATTGTTATTTTCATCATCTAATTAGGGATTTGAGTTGTAAATTTGGGGGGAAATGGTAGAAACTTCATAGGCTAAAATTTTGAGTTTTGGAAGGTGATTTGAGGTTGGATTCGAGTAATTCTTGTATGGTTGGACTCGTGAGTGGATGAGTGTTCACATTTTGTGACTTTTGTTGGATTTTGAGACGTGGGCCCGGGGGCCGATTTGAGCCTATTTCAGATTTTGTCTTATAATTTCGTATTTTTCTTGTGGAATTGATTCTTTAGGCCTATATTAATTATATCGTACTGCTTATGGCTAGATTCGGGGAGTTTGAAGATTGATTCGAGGGGCAAAGGCATTGCGGAGTAGGATTTTTGCGCGGTTTGAGGTAAGTAACAATTTTAAATCTGGTCCCGAGGGTATGAAATCCCGAATTTTGGTATGACATGATTATTTTAGAGGTTACGTACATGCTAGGTGACGGGCGTGTAGGCGTGCTTCATGGGGGATTGGGACTTGGTCCGTCCCGTGAGACTGTAAAGTCGAATAGCTTATTGTTAATTACATGTTCCCTCTGTCTTCTAGAAATTTGACAACCATTCATGTTAGAAGCCATGCTTAGGCCATATGTTATCACTGTTGGGACACGCAGTGGTCGAGTACTTGTTGATAAACTGCTATTTGCTGTCTTGAACTCAGTCACAGTGCTACTTGCGAGTCATATCTCCGTTTCCTTTTGTTTTTCTTGTTGACACTTGTTATTAACTCTTTTGGCTTATTTGTATGATTTCTGAAAGCCGGAGAGGGCTGGAGAGGTTAGTGACTGAGATAGAGCCTGAGTGCCGAGCTGTGAGCGATGTGAAGGTATATGGATCGGGTTGCACGCCGCAACGAGCCTTATGGCTATTTATGGACTATGGATCGGGTTGCATGCCGCAACGAGCCTTATGGCTACTTATATGATTGGGTCGGGCTGCACGCTGCAACGATATAGTGCTTGGGCTAAAAGGAGCCCCTCCGGAGTCTGCACACCCTCAGTGAGCGCAGGTACCTATTGAGTGTGAGTACTGAGGGCTGAGAGCCGAGTGATTTGAGTTGTTGTGACGAATTTAGTGACTGTTGCCCTGAGAGACTGTACTTGCTTTTTCATTTATTGATGCACTTAGTTGCTATCTGTCATTATTGTGAAATTTCTGAAAGATTCTATATCTGGATTACCTGAACTTTAACTGTATAAAACTTATTGGACTTAAACTGCTGGATGTGAAAGCATGTCTATTCTTTGCTGAAATTATTGAAAATGAACTTTAATTGTATAGCCCGTCACTGCTTCTCAGTTCCTTATTTATTTCTATTACTTGCTGAGTTGGTTGTACTCATGCTACACCCTGCACTTCATGTGCAGATCTAGGTGTGTTTGATCACGGAGGTCGTTGAGTTCGTGCGCGATCGAGTACCGGAGACTACGAGGTAGTTGCCGGCGTCCGTAGACCTTGTCTCTCCTTCTATGTTTTCTTTATTTTCTGTATTGATACTTAGACATTGTTTTTATTAGACTGGATATCTAGATGCTCATGACTTGGTGACACCCCGATGTTTGGGGCTATCTTTCCGCATTTTATTTTGAATTCAACTCCGGCTTTTGTAAAAAATTTTGATATAAAAAAGCTTTGAATTATCCTTTTTATGAAATATTAAAGTATTTTGAAAGGTCGGCTTGCCTAGTACCATCGATAGGCGTCATCACGACAGGTTAGAGTTTTGGATCGTGATATTAAATGAGAAACATAACAGAGAAATGAAGTAAGTTATGCAGACATAAGTGTAGTGCAAAAATATAAATATTTTATAAATTATGCAGGAACACCAAAATTCAAAGATGATCAGAGTAATAAAAAGCTTCGCTTTAGCAATGTAAAAGTATACACAGTGAAGTGAGTTTGTACCAAAAATATAAATATTTTATTAGTTATGCAAGTACACCAAAATTAAAAGATGGTGAGAGTTATAAAAACATTTGCTTTAGCAATGCAAAATTTTACACAGGAAACAGTACTTACAGACTGGCAAAATTGTATACCATAATTAATTTTTCTTATACAGCAATACAAACAATGAAAAAAGGTTTCATGATTTTTACATTTTCTCAAAGTAGATAAAACATATTCTCAAAATAGTTATAATTATGCTCATATTTTCATGAAAAAGGGATTATTTTTTTATCCGCACTGTCAAATTCCTCTTAAGTTACAATTATGATGTGCATAGAACAAATATATAATAAAAATTATTCATTGTAAAAGATGTTATTATAAAAACTAATAACATTAAAGACCGGTTGAATTAATACTGCACATGATAGTTTACTCACATGCATGGACTCCACTGATCCGTCAATTGTTTTAACTTGAACAACGTTGTTTGCCACCTCATCCGAGGTGGAGTAACTTTGTTGAGAGATGATTTGAGTCAACCTCTCAGAGTAATAATCCCGAACAAAAAGTAATATGTATTGAAGAATGAGTAAAACAGTCAGATGTATAATTGAAAATATGGATTTGAGTATAGTTGCAGGAAAAATAATGTAAATTAAACCGTATTTTAAACTCGTCAGATTGAAAAATTTTTGGATTAATTCACAGCTTTGATGCATTCCAAGTATTACGCACATAATATGAATGTGCGAAACATCGTATATATAAGATGTAATGAACAACTTTTCACAAAGTAAAGACATGTGAATAATATAATTTAACCTTAAAACTTATGTGCTTTTATAAGCTGCATAACAACAACAATAGGCTGATTGTTAGAACTTAGCAGGTGAGGTACAATTTGATCAACAAATTCGCCCTAGAATGTAACAGAAAACTTGTTCCTCCTAACAAATAGAAATAGATATATAATTTTTAGCATATGGAATTGAGAAATCCATCAATAATCAGTGGATTGAGTGTTTATTCTTACTCATCATCTTCTAGTTCGACATTCATAAACTTCCTAAAAATTTCAGCTTGTATGTGCATTTGTACCTCACTAAAACTGACGATTTCTTCGATAACATCTAAAGAATAAGAAGATGTTAAAATAAAAAAGCAAGAAAAAAATCATTATTAGAATTTTGAGGTGAAAGTTATTTTTACCGAATAATTCAGTCTCGTTCACATCAGCCTTATTTATCAATTGATCATATGGACGTAGATCAAAGATCTTCATTGGGAAAAGTGGATAAGATGTTTCAGCCACTATTGTCCGTTGAGTAAATGTGAGTCTTAAGTTATGTTTTGTTGTTTTGAACCTCTCCTTATTTTGACAAATGATAAAGGTCGCCATAACATATAATCCAAGCTCATTAATTTGTATTTTGAAAAGATGCAGCACTGACTTGCCAATAGAAGCATGTATCCGATCGCCCTTCAAAGTCACATTAAATACATATATATATAGTTATTAAAAATGTAAGAAGAACAGAGCTAATCCAGGTTTGCAACTTAAAAAGCAGAGAAGCAAAACAAATTAGTACGACAAAAAAAGTGAATTTAAATACTTGTTCTTTTTGTAGAAGCAATTCAATCGAGCAAGTATTGTTAAAAAATGTATGAAGAACAAAACAACAAATCAATTCGCAACTTAATTAACATAGAAGCAGAACGAATTAGTAAGATAAAATAAGTGATTTGTAATACCTTTTAATCTTGTAGAACCAATTCACATCGAGAAAGTAGTTTTAAAAATTGTATGAAGAACAGAACAACAAATCCAGATTTGCAACTTAAAAAATATAAGCAATTCAGTTTCCATGAATATTGACTGTCCTAGAACAAAGTGAAAAATTCAGTCTATCCAGTTTATTTGAAGTTGTATTTGAACACTCTTCGAAATTACAGAGAAAATACAGAAAAAGAATTTAGAAGGCCGTTGGACTGTTTTAAGAGGAAAGCTAGTGTTTTGAAAAAGAATAACCATTATATACGGTCGAAATCGGGCATCGTTGGCAGAGGAATTGCCTCGAGAGTAACCACATAATAGATCGGGCTCGAGCTCGAAGATAGAACATCACGCCTGCAGATCGAAGTGTTCATTGAGATCTAGGCCAGCAACAATCGAGATCAAGCATGACTGACTTCGAGTAAGGCGTAATAACGGAATGGCGAGATATCAGTAACCGGTCGAACATCACGGCGGAAATCCTGGAACAGATCAAATCAAAGCGGTTATTAGTGCCAATCATGGGATCTACTTCCGTTATTAGAGTTGTACCTTATTTAGGATTCCTCTATTATATAAAAAGGGATCCCATTCACTTGTAAAAGGGAGAATGATTATTCACTGATAAGAATATACAAATACGCTGCTTTCTTTATTTTACTTACTGTTCATCGATGTTTGTTCCATCCTCTATTGTTCTTTTTAACTAACCTCGAGACTATCTCGAATCGAGGTCGAGGCATTGTTTGCAGACCCGTTTGATTTATTTATTATCTAATTTATCTATTTAATTTATTGTTTATTAATTGGTATTGGCTTGAATCACATATCCTTAAAACCACAATATAAGTTTAATTGTTACTCAATTTTTAGAGTAAACAGTTTGGCGCCAACCGTGGGGATAAGGATAATAGTGATTGTTCAGTACTGATTCTGGTAAAACACACTATTTTATGCTTGTTCTTGTTAAGTATCTTTGCTTTCAGGTTAGAACATGTCAAACTCACAAAACGCATCCACACACGGTGGCAATGGCCTCGGATTCCACGGTGAAAACGAAAATGTGATTGCTCCAGAAGTCGAGGTGCCACAAGCTAATCTCGGGGGAGCATCAGGTGCCAACTCAGTCGATATCAGTTCTCACGTTGTTCTAAACGCGGACCTAGGTGAAGATCTCGATGGGAGTGTACGCAGAGAAGGCCGATCTAGTGGCCAAGGAACACAGGGCAGAGGAGACGAAGGAGTCAGTCTCCAAGTGATATTCGAGATGCTTCAGGCCCAGCAAGCCGCTATTGCTCAGTTACAAAATCAACATAGAGTTACGAATAGGGTCGAGCCGGAAATTACTCGTCGTACCGAGCCAGTACCGGAAAGGTCGAATGGTAATGAATCGGGGACTGATCCTGCGGTAATTAAAATGCTCGAGGAGCTCACCAAAATAATTGAATCAGGGGAGAAGATAATCGAAGCCAACGATAAAAAGTGGAGACATACAACTCTCGGATTAATCAGATACCGGGGGCACCGCCAATGGATGGATTCGAAGAAGTTTGTACAAAAGCCGTTTCCTCCAAGAGCGACTTTGAAGCCTATTCCGAATACGTTTCGTATGCCAGACATACCCAAATATAATGGGACCACCGATCCCAACGAGCATGTTACTTCATATACATACGTCATCAAGGGTAACGATTTAGAAGATGATAAAATCGAATCTGTGCTGTTGAAAAAATTCGGAGAGACCCTTTCGAAGGGAGCAATGATTTGGTATCACAACCTGCCACCAAATTCCATCGACTCATTTTCCATGTTAGAAGATTCTTTCGTAAAGGCACACGTCGGGGTCATAAAGGTCGCAATGAGGAAATCGGACCTTTTCAAGGTAAGACAAAGGGATAATGAAATGCTGAGGGAGTTTGTGTCCCGATTTCAAATGGAACACATGGAGTTGCCACCGCTCACAGATGATTAGGCCGTTCAAGCTTTCACCCAAGAGTTGAACGAGCGGAGTTCGATAGCATCACGTTAGTTGAAATAACATTTGATCGAGTATCCAGCTGTAACTTGGGTAGATGTGCACAATCGATATCAATCGAAGATCAGGGTCGAGGATGACCAATTAGGAGCCCCTTCCGGTTCAGTACATCCAAACAGGTCGGCAGTTAAAAACCAGAGGGACGTCGACAGGGAGCCAAGGTCGAACAGAGACCGATATCAACCATATACCGCAGATCGAAGGAACAATGGTTCGGGACACAATTCCGCCCGGAACGATCGAAGAAGTGATCGAGGACAGAATTCTCGGGGACTTATGAGCAAAAGTGGTTTTGACAAGTATGTCGATCCCACAGAGGCACCTCGGTTATCGGAATATAACTTTAGCATTGATGCAACATTGTATCGGCAATCGGAAGGATCAGAGATACTAGGTGGCCCAGACCCATACAAACTGATCTTTCCCAAAGAAACCCAAATTTGATGTGCAAGTATCATGGCACGCATTGTCATAAGACCGAGGATTGTAGGCAATTAAGGGAGGAGGTAGCCCGTCTATTCAATGAGGGCCACCTTCGAGAGTTCCTCAGCGATCGAGCCGGGTATCACCAGTTGAAGATTCGGGACTCACATATTCTTAAGATATCTTTTAGGACCCGATATGGCCATTATGAGTTCCTTGTGATGTCTTTTGAGCTGACCAATGACCCAGTAGCGTTCATGCATCTGCTGAACAGTGTGATTCAGCCTTATCTTGACTTGTTCATTATTTTATTCATTGATAAAATCCTGGTGTACTCTCGTAGCCAGGAGGAGCATGCCCAGCATTTGAGGATTATGTTACAGCGGTTGAGGAAGGAGAAGTTTTATGCAAAGTTCTCCAAGTGTGAGTTTTGGCTCAGTTCAGTGGCGTTCTGGGGTCGCGTGGTGTCCAGTGAGGGTATTCAGGTAGATCCGAAGAAGATAGAGGCGGTTCAGAGTTGGCCCAGGTCGTCCTCAGCCACGGAGATTCGGAGTTTTCTCGGTTTGGCTGGTTATTACCGCCGTTTTGTAGAGGGCTTCTCATCTATTGCATCGCCCTTGACTAAATTGACCCAAAAGGATGCTCCTTTCAGGTGGCCGGAGGAGTGCGAGGAGAACTTTCAGAAGCTCAAGACTGCTTTGACCACGGCTCCAGTTCTAGTTCTACCATCAGCTTCTAGTTCTTACACAGTGTATTGTGATGCCTCGAGGATTGGTATTGGGTGTGTTCTGATGCAGGAGGGTAGAGTGATTGCTTATGCTTCGCACCAGTTGAAGTCTCATGAGAAGAACTATCATGTCCATGACCTTGAGTTAGCAGCTATTGTTCATGCCTTGAAGATTTGGTGGCACTATTTGTACGGGGTCCATTATGAGATTTACACTAATCATCGAAGTTTGCAGCATCTGTTCAAACAGAAGGATCTTAACTTGCGTCAGCGGAGGTGGTTGGAGCTTCTTAAGGACTATGATATCACCATTTTGTACCATCCCGGGAAGGCCAATGTGGTGGTCGATGCCTTGGGTCGCTGGGCGGAGAGTTTGGGGAGGTTAGCATATCTTCCAGCAGCATAGGGGCCGTTGGCATTGGATGTTCAGGCCTTAGCTAGCCGGTTTGTTAGATTGGATATTTCTGAGCCGAATCGAGTATTGGCTTGTGTGGTCTCTCGGTCTTCTCTTTATGGTCGTATCAGGGAGCGTTAGTTTGATGACCCCTAATCTGTTTGTCCTTAAGGACACGGTCCAACACGGTGATGCTAAGAATGTCACTACTGGGGATGATGGTGCATTGAGGAAGCAGGGCAGGCTATGTATGCCCAATGTAGATAGGTTGCGTGAGCTGATTCTTTAGGAGGCTCACAGTTCGCGGTATTCTATTCATTCGGGTGCCGCAAAGATGTATCAGGACTTGCGACAGCATTACTGGTGGAGGAGAATGAAGAAGGACATAGTGGAGTATGTAGCTCGGTGCCTAAATTGCCAACAGGTTAAGTATGAGCATCAGCGACCAGGTGGGTTGCTTCAGAAGTTAGAGATTCCAGAGTTTAAATCTGAGCAGATCACTACGGATTTCCTTGTTGGGCTTCCACGGACTCAGCGGAAGTTTGATGTAGTTTGGGTGATTGTGGATAGGCTGACCAAGTTAGCTCATTTCATTCCTGTGATGACTACCTATTCTTCCGAATAGCTGGCTCGAGTGTATATCAGCGAGATCGTCAGGCTTCATCGCATACCGGTATCTATCATCTCTGACCGGGGTACGCAGTTTACATCACGGTTCTAGAGGGCCATACAACATGAGCTGGGTACTCGAGTGGAGTTGAGCACAATATTTCACCCTCAGATGGACGGACAGTTCGAGTGCACTATTCAGATATTAGAGGATATGCTCCGTGCGTGTGTGATAGAGTTTGGAGGTTCGTGGGATCAGTTCTTGCCTCTAGCGGAGTTTGCTTACAACAACAGTTACCAGACGAGCATCCAGATGGCACAAAATGAGGCTCTGTATGGTAGGTGGTGTAGGTCTCTAGTGGGTTGGTTCGAGTCGGGCGAGGCTGGATTATTGGGTACAGACTTGGTTCAGAACGCTCTAGAGAAGGTTAAGGTGATTCAGGATAGACTGCGCACAGCCAGTCCAAACAGAAGAGTTATGCGGATCGGAAGGTTAGCGGTGTTGCATTTATGGTTGGATAGTGGGTCTTGCTACGGGTGTCACCCATGAAGGGTGTTATGAGGTTCGGAAAGAAGGGCAAGCTAAGACCGAGGTTTATCGGTCCATTTGAGGTATTGCGACATGTTGGGGAGGTTGCTTATGAGCTTGCCTTGCCTCCCAGTCTAGCAGGAGTTAATCCAGTATTCCATGTTTCTATGCTCGGGAAGTATCACAGTGATCCGTCTCACGTGTTGGATTTCAGCTCAGTCCAGTTGGACAAGGATTTATCTTATGCTGAGGAGCCGGTGGCGATCTTAGATAGGCAGGTTCGAAAGGTGAGGTCGAAGAATATTGCTTCTATGAAGGTTCAGTGGAGGGGTCAGTCGGTCGAGGAGGCGACTTAGGAGACCGAGCATGATATGCACAGCCGTTATCCTCATCTTTTCACCACTTTAGATATGTCTCTATGCTCATTCGAGGACGAATGATTGTTTTAAGAGGGGGAGGATGGAACAACGCGGCCGATTGTTTTGAGTGTATTAACCCCGATCCCCTATTTACTGCTTTCCCCGTATCTGTTTCTGCTTATGTGACTTACCGAGAGGTCTTGTTTTTGGTTTCGGAGTGTTTTGGGACACTTAGTCCCTAAAATGGAAGCTTAAGTCTTAGGAGTTTGACCATAGTCAGAATTGTGTAAAAACGACTTCGGAATGGAGTTCCGTCGGTTCTGTTAGCTCCGTTGGATATTTTGGACTTAGGAGCGTGTCTGGACTGTGAATCTGAGGTCTGTAGCTAAATTAGGCTTGAAATGGCGAAAGTCAAATTTTTGGGAAGTTTGACTGGGGAGTTGACTTTTTGATATCGGGGTTGGATTTCAATTCCGGAAGTTGGAGTAGGTCTGTAATGTTGTACATGACTTGTGTGCAAAATTTGAGGTCAATCGGACGTGGTTTGGTATGATTCGGCATCGTTTGTAGAATCTGGAAATTTCAAAGTCATTAAGTTTGGATTAGAGGGCGATTCGTGCTTTTGTAGTTATTTGACGTGTGTTGAGGGCTCGACTAAGTTAGTATGGTGTTTTAGGACTTATTGGTATATTTGGTTGAGGTCTCGGGGGCCTCGGGGTTGTTTCGGATGCTTAATGGTGTAACTTTGGACTTAGGCAAATGGCTGAAGTTTTCTGATATCTGGTGGTTTCGCAATTGTAGTAGGGAGACGGCAGGTGCGTACTCACACGTGTGGGTGAAGGAGTGCAGAAGAGGGAGTTGAGGAGATGGCCAGGGGTCGCATGTGCGAGGACATTTCCGAATCTGCGAGCCCCCAGATGCGCTCGAAGCTCCCCCAGATGCAGAGAGTGAGATGGAGGGGAAGATCGCAGAAGCAGACCTTTGTCCGCAGATGCGCACACGCAGGTGCGACCACTTGCTCACAGATGCGGACCCGGTCCCTTAAGTCATTTCTGCACCTGAGATGGAAATTTCGCATGTGCGGCATCGCAGGTGCGACAGTAGGTCCGCATGTGCGGAAGAACTGGACAGAAAAATAGGATTTCGAGGGTTTGATTCCCATTTCGATTTTGTGACTTTGAGAGCTCGGTGTGAGGCGATTTTTTGAGGTTTCTTCAAGAAGATTGTTGGAGTAAGTAATTCGAACTCGGATTGGACTTTATTTCATGAATCTATTGTTATTTTCATCATCTAATTAGGGATTTGAGTTGTAAATTTGGGGGGAAATGGTAGAAACTTCATAGGCTAAAATTTCGAGTTTTGGAAGGTGATTTGAGGTTGGATTCAAGTAATTCTTGTATGGTTGGACTCGTGAGTGGATGAGTGTTCACATTTTGTGACTTTTGTTGGATTTCGAGACGTGGGCCCAGGGGCCGATTTGAGCCTATTTCAGATTTTGTCTTATAATTTCGTATTTTTCTTGTGGAATTGATTCTTTAGGCCTATATTAATTATATCGTACTGCTTGTGGCTAGATTCGGGGAGTTTGAAGATTGATTCGAGGGGCAAAGGCATTGCGGAGTAGGATTTTTGCGCAGTTTGAGGTAAGTAACAATTTTAAATCTGGTCCCGAGGGTATGAAATCCCGAATTTTGGTATGACATGATTATTTTGGAGGTTACGTACATGCTAGGTGACGGGCATGTAGGCGTGCTTCGTGGGGGATTGAGACTTGGTCCGTCCCGTGAGACTGTAAAGTTGAATAGCTTATTGTTAATTACATGTTCCCTCTGTCTTCTAGAAATTTGACAACCATTCATGTTAGAAGCCATGCTTAGGCCATATGTTATCACTGTTGGGACCCGCAGCGGTCGAGTACTTATTGATAAACTGCTATTTGCTGTCTTGAACTCAGTCACAGTGCTACTTGCGAGTCATATCTCCGTTTCCTTTTGTTTTTCTTGTTGATACTTGTTATTAACTCTTTTGGCTTATTTGTATGATTTCTGAAAGCCCGAGAGGGCTGGAGAGGTTAGTGACTGAGATAGAGCCTGAGTACCAAGCTGTGAGCGATGTGAAGGTATATAGATCGGGTTGCACGCCGCAACGAGCCTTATAGCTATTTATGGACTATGGATCGGGTTGCATGCCGCAACGAGCCTTATGGCTACTTATATGATTGGGTCAGGCTGCACGCTGCAACGATATAGCGCTTGGGCTAAAAGGAGCCCCTCCGGAGTCTGCACACCCTCAGTGAGCGCAGGTACCTATTGAGTGTGAGTACTGAGGGCTGAGAGCCGAGTGATTTGAGTTGTTGTGAAGAATTTAGTGACTGTTGCCCTGAGAGACTATACTTGCTTTTTCATTTATTGATGCACTTAGTTGCTATCTGTCATTGTTGTGAAATTTCTGAAAGATTCTATATCTGGATTACCTGAACTTTAACTGTATAAAACTTATTGGACTTAAACTGCTGGATGTGAAAGCATGTCTATTCTTTGCTGAAATTATTGAAAATGAACTTTAATTGTATAGCTCGTCACTGCTTCTCAGTTCCTTATTTATTTCTATTACTTGCTGAGTTGGTTGTACACATGCTACACCCTGCACTTCATGTGCAGATCCAGGTGTGTTTGATCACGGAGGTCGTTGAGTTCGTGCGTGATCGAGTACCGGAGACTACGAGGTAGTTGCCGGCGTCCGTAGACCTTGTCTCTCCTTCTATGTTTTCTTTATTTTCTGTATTGATACTTAGACATTGTTTTTATTAGACTGGATATCTAGATGCTCATGACTTGGTGACACCCCGATGTTTGGGGCTATCTTTCCGCATTTTATTTTGAATTCAACTCCGGCTTTTGTAAAAATTTCTGATATAAAAAAGCTTTGAATTATCCTTTTTATGAAATATTAAAGTATTTTGAAAGGTCGGCTTGCCTAGTACTATCGATAGGCGTCATCACTACAGGTTAGAGTTTTGGGTCGTGACATTAAATGAGAAACATAACAGAGAAATGAAGTAAGTTATGCAGACATAAGTGTAGTGCAAAAATATAAATATTTTATAAATTATGCAGGAACACCAAGATTCAAAGATGATCAGAGTAATAAAAAGCTTCGCTTTAGCAATGTAAAATTATACACAGTGAAGTGAGTTTGTACCAAAAATATAAATATTTTATTAGTTATGCAAGTACACCAAAATTAAAAGATGGTGAGAGTTATAAAAACATTTGCTTTAGCAATGCAAAATTTTACACAGGAAACAGTACTTACAGACTGGCAAAATTGTATACCATAATTAATTTTTCTTATACAGCAATACAAACAATGAAAAAAGGTTTCATGATTTTTACATTTTCTCAAAATAGATAAAACATATTCTCAAAATAGTTATAATTATGCTCATATTTTCATGAAAAAGGGATTATTTTTTTATCCGCACTGTCAAATTCCTCTTAAGTTACAATTATGATGTGCATAGAACAATTATATAATAAAAATTATTCATTGTAAAAGATGTTATTATAACAACTAATAACATTAAAGACCGGTTGAATTAATACTGCACATGATAGTTTACTCACATGCATGGACTCCACTAATCCGTCAATTGTTTTAACTTGAACAACGTCGTTTGCCACCTCATCCGAGGTGGAGTAACTTTGTTGAGAGATGATTTGAGTCAACCTCTCAGAGTAATAATCCCGAACAGAAAGTAATATGTATTGAAGAATGAGTAAAACAGTCAGATGTATACTTGAAAATATGGATTTGAGTATAGTTGCAGGAAAAATAATGTATATTAAACCGTATTTTAAACTCGTCAGATTGAGAAAATTTTGGATTAATTCACAGCTTTGATGCATTCCAAGTATTACGCACATAATATGAATGTGCGAAACATCGTATATATAAGATGTAATGAACAACTTTTCACAAAGTAAAGACATGTGAATAATATAATTTAACCTTAAAACTTATGTGCTTTTATAAGCTGCATAACAACAACAATAGGCTGATTGTTAGAACTTAGCAGGTGAGGTACAATTTGATCAGCAAATTCGCCCTAGAATGTAGCAGAAAACTTGTTCCTCCTAACAAATAGAAATAGATATATAAGTTTAGCATATGGAATTGAGAAATCCATCAATAATCAGTGGATTGAGTGTTTATTCTTACTCATCATCTTCTAGTTCGACATTCATAAACTTCCTAGAAATTTCAGCTTGTATGTGCATTTGTACCTCACTAAAACTGACGATTTCTTCGATAACATCTAAAGAATAAGAAGATGTTAAAATAAAAAAGCAAGAAAAAAATCATTATTAGAATTTTGAGGTGAAAGTTATTTTTACCGAATAATTCAGTCTCGTTCACATCAGCCTTATTTATCAATTGATCATATGGACGTAGATCAAAGATCTTCACTGGGAAAAGTGGATAAGATGTTTTAGCCACTATTGTCCGTTGAGTAAATGTGAGTCTTAAGTTATGTTTTGTTGTTTTGAACCTCTCCTTATTTTGACAAATGATAAAGGTCGCCATAACATATAATCCAAACTCATTAATTTGTATTTTGAAAAGATGCAGTACTGACTTGCCAATAGAAGCATGTATCCGATCGCCCTTCAAAGTCACATTAAATACATATATATATAGTTATTAAAAATGTAAGAAGAACAGAGCTAATCTAGGTTTGCAACTTAAAAAGCAGAGAAGCAAAACAAATTAGTACGACAAAAAAAGTGAATTTAAATACTTGTTCTTTTTGTAGAAGCAATTCAATCGAGCAAGTATTGTTAAAAAATGTATGAAGAACAAAACAACAAATCAATTCGCAACTTAATTAACATAGAAGCAGAACGAATTAGTAAGATAAAATAAGTGATTTGTAATACCTTTTAATCTTGTAGAACCAATTCACATCGAGAAAGTAGTTTTAAAAATTGTATGAAGAACAGAACAACAAATCCAGATTTGCAACTTAAAAAAATATAAGCAATTCAGTTTCCATGAATATTGACTGTCCTAGAACAAAGTGAAAAATTCAGTCTATCCAGTTTATTTGAAGTTGTATTTGAACACTCTTGGAAATTACAGAGAAAATACAGAAAAAGGATTTAGAAGGCCGTTGGACTGTTTTAAGAGGAAAGCTAGTGTTTTGAAAAAGAATAACCATTGTATACGGTCGAAATCGGGCATCGTTGGCAGAGGAGTTGCCTCGAGAGTAACCACATAATAGATCGGGCTCGAGCTCGAAGATAGAACATCACGCCTGCAGATCGAAGTGTTCATTGAGATCTAGGCCAGCAACAATCGAGATCAAGCATGACTGACTTCGAGTAAGGCGTAATAACGGAATGGCGAGATATCAGTAACCGGTCAAACATCACGGCGGAATTCCTGGAACAGATCAAATCAAAGCAGTTATTAGTGCCAATCATGGGATCTACTTCCGTTATTAGAGTTGTACCTTATTTAGGATTCCTCTATTATATAAAAAGGGATCCCATTCACTTGTAAAAGGGAGAATGATTATTCACTGATAAGTATATACAAATACGTTGCTTTCTTTATTTTACTTACTGTTCATCGATGTTTGTTCCATCCTCTATTGTTCTTTTTAACTAACCTCGAGACTATCTCGAATCGAGGTCGAGGCATTGTTTGCAGACCCGTTTGATTTATTTATTATCCAATTTATCTATTTAATTTATTGTTTATCAATTGGTACTGGCTTGAATCACATATCCTTAAAACCACAATATAAGTTTAATTGTTACTCAATTTTTAGAGTAAACAGTTTGGCGCCAACCATGGGGATAAGGATAATAGTGATTGTTCAGTACTGATTCTGGTAAAACACACTATTTTATGCTTGTTCTTGTTAAGTATCTTTGCTTTCAGGTTAGAACATGTCAAACTCACAAAACGCATCCACACACGGTGGCAATGGCCTCGGATTCCACGGTGAAAACGAAAATGTGATTGCTCCAGAAGTCGAGGTGCCACAGGCTAATCTCGGGGGAGCATCAGGTGCCAACTCAGTCGATATCAGTTCTCACGTTGCTCTAAACGCGGACCTAGGTGAAGATCTCGATGGGAGTGTACGCAGAGAAGGCCGATCTAGTGGCCAAGGAACACAGGGCAGAGGAGAAGAAGGAGTCAGTCTCCAAGTGATATTCGAGATGCTTCAGGCCCAGCAAGCCGCTATTGCTCAGTTACAAAATCAACATAGAGTTACGAATAGGGTCGAGCCGGAAATTACTCGCCGTACCGAGCCAGTACCGAAAAGGTCGAATGGTAATGAATCGGGGACTGATCCTGCGGTACTGAAAATAGTCGAGGAGCTCACCAAAATAATTGAATCAGGGGAGAAGAGAATCGAAGCCAACGATAAAAAGTGGAGACATACAACTCTCGGATTGATCAGATACCGGGGGCACCGCCAATGGATGGATTCGAAGAAGTTTGTACAAAAGTCATTTCCTCCAAGAGCGACTTTGAATCCTATTCCGAATACGTTTCGTATGCCAGACATACCCAAATATGATGGGACCACCGATCCCAATGAGCATGTTACTTCATATACATGCGTCATCAAGGGTAACGATTTAGAAGATGATAAAATCGAATCTGTGCTGTTGAAAAAATTCGGAGAGACCCTTTCGAAGGGAACAATGATTTGGTATCACAACCTGCCACCAAATTCCATCGACTCATTTGCCATGTTAGAAGATTCTTTCGTAAAGGCACACGTCGGGGTCATAAAGGTCGCAATGAGGAAATCGGACCTTTTCAAGGTAAGACAAAGGGATAATGAAATGCTGAGGGAGTTTGTGTCCCGATTTCAAATGGAACACATGGAGTTGCCACCGGTCACAGATGATTGGGCCGTTCAAGCTTTAACCCAAGAGTTGAACAAGCGGAGTTCGATAGCATCACGTTAGTTGAAATAACATTTGATCGAGTATCCAGCTGTAACTTGGGTAGATGTGCACAATCGATATCAATCGAAGATCAGGGTCGAGGATGACCAATTAGGAGCCCCTTCCGGTTCAGTACATCCAAACAGGTCGGCAGTTAAAAACCAGAGGGACATTGACAGGGAGCCAAGGTCGAACAGAGACCGATATCAACCATATACCGCAGATCGAAGGAACAATGGTTCGGGACACAATTCCGCCCGGAACGATCGAAGAAGTGATCGAGGACAGAATTCTCGGGGACTTATGAGCAAAAGTGGTTTTGACAAGTATGTCGATCCCACAGAGGCACCTCGGTTATGGGAATATAACTTTAGCGTTGATGCAACATTGTATCGGCAATCGGAAGGATCAGAGATACTAGGTGGCCCAGACCCATACAAACTGATCTTTCCCAAAGAAACCCAAATTTGATGTGCAAGTATCATGGCACGCATTGTCACAAGACCGAGGATTGTAGGCAATTAAGGGAGGAGGTAGCCCGTCTATTCAATGAGGGCCACCTTCGAGAGTTCCTCAGCGATCGAGCCAAGAATCATTTCAGAGAAAGGGACGCCAACAGGAAAAATGAACAGGAGGAATCCCAACATATCATTCATATGATCGTCGGTGGGGTCGACATTCCACAGGGACCCATATTCAAATGCACGAAGGTATCAATCACTAGGGAAAAATGAACCCGAGATTATGTGCCCGAAGGCACTTTATCATTCAACAACAAAGAAATAGAAGGCATTTCTCAGCCCCGCAATGATGCTCTGGTAATTTCTATCTTATTAAATAAAGTTCAAGTTATGCGTGTTTTAGTGGATCTAGGTAGCTCGACGAATATCATCCGATCGAGGGTCGTGGAGCATCTCGGCCTACAAAATCAAATCGTGCCCGCAGCTCGAGTCTTAAATGTCATGCCCCGAACCTGGGGGCGAGACCGGTACTCGGTGCCTCACCTATTCTCGCGTACAAACTTACGATTAAAGGACTCTGAACATATAATGTCATACTTTGGCCATGGGCCACATTGTAAGACAATTGCGAATACTGACTAAATATCAATAAAAATTTGGGCCGATAAGGCCGTAATAACTACTACAGCTAACAATCCAACAAAATGTACATAAAAGGCCTACAAGCCCAACATACTGCATTAACTGACAGGATATGTTTACAAGCCTCTACTGATGGATATACTGTGATCGGAACAAGGCTCCGACCTACTCGTAGCATATATATATATATACATTTATACACAATATGTACATAAAGCTCTAGACCCGGCAACTCCGAAAGGCATGGAGCTTATCGATCAAGCTGAACTCGGGCAACAGAGGTATACCCGTCTGTCTGTCTGAACCTGCACGCATGAAATACAGTGCCCCCAGAAAAGGGACGTCAGTACGAAATAATGTACCGAGTATGTAAGGCACTATACTGAAAGCTGAAACTGAACTGATAATATAATAACTGAAAGCAACTGGAAGTCAATGATAATCTGAAGATATGCTTACCTGCTGATACTGACTCAACTCTCTCAATATAGTAAGTAAAATAGTTGTCCGGCCTTATAAGGCTCGGTATATATATAACTGCTCTGCCATAGTAGGCTCGCTCATAGGCGCTCGGCCATACTAGGCTCTGTATCTCAGTCAACTGGGCTCGCTCATAGGCGCTCGGCCACAGTAGGCTCGGTATATAACTTACCATCTAATCAGAGGTTACCCAATAGGGGCCTGCCCATCGATTATAGCTCGATGGTAATGAAAATACTGTAATACTGTATATATAGATTCTCTGCTCTCTTGACTGAAAAAAGGAAATGCTCAATTGAATATAAAGTCCCGATAAGGAGAATATTGTAACTTACAAGACTAGAAAAATATACGTAAATTTCGGAATATGAATTTCTCTTTATGCCTCATTATCAAACTCGTGTAATTACGAGATCATGCCAAAATGAAGGAAAGGCTTAGCCTTAACATACCTGAAGTAGGAAAAAATCCGTGTGATATTCTTGGAAAAGGTTGCAACGTACTCCCTTAGAATCGCAAAATCTCACGTTGCTAAGTATTAATCCATTTCATATGAATGTTGAAGCAAATCACATTTGCAAAGTTTGTAGGATGAAATGAAAAATGTTGCTTCAAATCACTCTTAATGAATAATGAATTTTGAAATGAAAATTTTTAAGCAACTCACTCTTAATTGACGTTGCTTGCTAAAGAGATCCTTTAAATCTAAAGTGAATAGAAAGAATTAAAATGACTCCTATGTTTCATTCTTTAAACATTGCCGCCAGCTATCCCTTTCTCAAAGACACGTTATTGATTCATGCCACCTATTTAATGAATGTAAGAGTCACTTTGATTTACATGTCTTGCTGCCATGTGAGGTTATTTAACCTTATCCAAAGACAACCACTAATTATTAATTAACTAGGTAAAGTCCCATTACCCAATAATTAACCAATTACCCACATAAATAAGAATTATCTTCACTTACTTAAAATACTACTCACTTTTAACATACCTTATATAACTTACTATCATGGTTATATAGTATCTTGTATGGTACTAGTCCATAAATATCGGGTATTTTAGCTCGGGATATATTTTATCCCGAAATGTCAAACTTTGACGTAATTTATTTTCTTCGGTTTGCTTACCCTCTCACCTTCACCAATTTACTCATCACTTGTTTAAAATAGCATAATACTTATAATCATGAAATAATTTTATTCTCGAACTTGCGTCGATTAACTTACAATAAAACTTTATCGTACGAAAATGCGGGATGTAACATTAAATGGCTTCAATATGGCCAGTGAAACAACTAAAGGGGAGATTATTCTACCGGTAAACGTGGCTGGAACCATTCAAGATACCAAGTTCCACGTAATTGAGGGCGACATAAGGTACAATGCCCTACTCGGAAGGCCTTGGATCCACAATATGAGGGCAGTCCCTTCGACTCTCCACCAAATAATGAAATTCCCGACGTCGAACGGTGTAAAAATAGTATACGGGGAGAAGCATGCTGCAAAGGAAATATTTGCGGTCGATGAGATAACACCGATATTGACACTATCAACCTCAGAAAGGTCGAGCATCAAAGGTAAGCAGGAAGTCAAATAGCAATCACAGCCACCAGCCTCGACCGAATCGGGGAAGCAGGAGATAGAAGAAGAAGAGGAGGATTTTCTGACCCCTCGAACTTTTATTGTTCCCGAAGATTCTGACGCCACCAAATCAACGGTCGAAGAGCTGGAACAGATTATATTGATCGAGTACCTGCCCGAGCGAAAAGTATACCTGGGAACAGGATTAACCCCCAGAAAAAGCTTATTCAATTTCTTATTGATAACATAGATTGTTTTGCTTGGTCCCATTTAGACATGACAGGGATCCCACTGGAGATAACGACGCATCGGCTAAGCCTGGACCCTAGGTTCAAACCGGTGAAGCAAAAGAGAAGACCCCAGTCCGAGGAAAAGCATGCATTCATAAAGGATGAGGTAACTAAACTTATCAAAATAGGGTCCATTCGGGAGGTGAAATATCCCGAATGGTTAGCCAATGTAGTTGTAGTCCCTAAAAAAGGGGAACAAACTTAGAATGTGTGTAGATTATAAGGATTTAAACAAGGCGTGCCCCAAAGATTCTTTTCCACTACCTAACATCGATCGCATGATCGATGCCACGACTGGCCACGAGATCCTTACTTTTCTCGATGCTTATTCCGGGTATAATCAAATCCAAATGAACCCGGAGGACCGAGAAAAGACTTCATTTATCACCAAGTATGGAATATACTGTTATAATGTAATGCCCTTCGGGGTAAAAAATACATGAGGTACTTACCAATGCCTAGTAAATAAAATGTTCGAAGAACACATAGGTAAATCAATGAAAGTTTATATTGATGACATGCTAGTTAAGTCCCTGCGCGCAAAGGACCATTTGGCTCATTTGCAGGAAACGTTCGACATTTTAAGGAAATACAACATGAAGATCAACCCCAAGAAATGTGCTTTCGGGTTCGGTTCAGGCAAGTTCCTTGGCTTCATGGTATCGAATCGGGGGATCGAGATCAACCCCGATAAAATCAAGGCCATCGAAGACATTACCATCGTGGACAGTGTAAAAGCCGTGCAGAGGCTAACTGGACGGATAGCTGCCTTAGGCCTATTCATTTCTAGGTCGTCGGATCGAAGCCATAGATTTTTCTCTCTACTCAAAAAGAAGAACGATTTCGCCTGGACCCTGGAATGCCAACATGCATTAGAGGAATTGAAGCGATACCTATCGAGCCCATCACTACTTCACACTCCAAAGGCAGATGAGAAACTTTACTTGAATTTGGCAGTATCGAAAATTACGGTAAGTGGTGTCCTAGTTCGAGAAGAGAAAGGTACGCAATTTCTCGTTTATTATGTAAGTCGAAACTTAGGAGAAGCAGAAACTAGATATCCACACTTGGAGAAATTGGCACTTGTACTAATAAGCGCCTCTAGAAAGTTAAGACCATACTTTCAATGTCACCCCATATGTGTATTAACCACTTACCCACTTCGTAATATTTTGCACAAGCCCGAACTATCGGGCCGATTGGCCAAATGGTCCGTCAAACTCAGTGGGTACGATATCGAATATCAACCCTGGACGGCCATCAAGTCTCAAATTTTAGCGGACTTCGTGGACGATTTCACGCCAATCCTCGTACCCGAAGTTGAAAAGGAACTCTTGTTAAAATTGGGTACATCATCGGGGGTATGGACCCTCTTCACAGACGGTGCTTCGAATGTGAAAGGGTCCGAGCTAGGCATCGTTTTGAAGCCGCACACGGGTAGCACTATTAGGCAATCTATCAAAACTTCTAGGTTGACTAACAATGAGGCCGAGTATGAGGCCATGATTGCAGGTCTCGAGCTAGCTAAAAGCTTGGGAGCAGAAGTCATTGAAGCCAAGTGTGACTCTTTATTGGTGGTGAACCAAGTAAACAAAACCTTCGAAGTTCGAGAGGATAGAATGCAAAAGTATTTGGACAAACTGCAGGTAATTTTGCACCGTTTCAAGGAATGGACTTTACAGCATGTACCTCGAGAACAAAACAGTGAGGCCGATGCACTTGTAAATTTGGGGTCATCGGTCGAGGAAGATGAGATCAGCTCGGGGACTGTCGTTCAACTCTCGAAATCCGTGATCGAGGAAGGTCATGCCGAGATAAACTCTACAAGCTTAACCTGGGATTGGAGGAATAAATATATTGAATACTTGAAGAACGGAAAGCTCCCATCGGACCCTAAAGAGTCAAGGGCCCTACGAACCAAAGCTGCTCAATTCACATTGGCTGAAGATGGAACATTATACAGAAGGACATTCGATGGACCATTGGCAGTATGCTTAAGACCAGGAGACACCGATTATATTTTACAAGAGGTACATGAAGGCACTTGTGGGAACCACTCCGGCACCGAATCACTGATTCATAAAATCATTAGAGCAGGATACTACTGGGATAGCATGGAAAAAGACACTAAGGAGTTTGTTCGAAAATGTGATAAATGTCAAAGGTTTGCACCGATGATCCATCAGCCCAGAGAAAAACTTCATTCGGTCCTATCCCCATGGCCATTCATGAAATGGGGAATGAATATCGTCGGCCCTCTGCCATCGGCCCCAGGTAAAGCTAAGTTCATTTTATTGATGACTGATTATTTCTCTAAATGGGTTGAAGCACAGGCGTTCGAGAAAGTAAGAGAGAGAAAGAGGTTATAGACTTCATCTGGGATCACATCGTATATCGATTTGGGATACCTGCCAAAATGGTGTATGATAATGGAAAACAATTTATCGGCAGCAAAGTGACAAAATTCCTCGAAGACCACAAAAAAAAGGATATTAGCAACGCCGTATCACCCTAGTGGGAACGGACATGCCGAATCGACGAACAAGACTATCATTTAAAACCTAAATAAAAGGTTGAACGACGCTAAGGGCAAATGGAGAGAAAGTCTACCCGAAGTCCTTTGGGCATATTGAACAACATCAAAGTCCAGTACGGGGGCAACCCCGTTCTCCTTAGTATATGGATCCGAAGCCTTGATTCCAGTCGAAGTCGGGGAACCCAGTGCCAAGTTTTGACATACAACAGAAGAGTAAAATCACGAGGCTATGAATACTAGCCTCGAATTATTGGATGAAAAACGAGAAGTCGCACTCGTTCGAATGGTTGCACAAAAGAAACGAATCGAAAGATACTACAATAGGAGAACCAACCTTCGCCACTTCAGAGTCGGGGACTTAGTCCTGAGGAAAGTCACCATCAACACTGGAGATCCTAATGAAGGGAAGCTCAGCCAAAATTGGGAGGGACCCTAACAAGTCCTCGACATCGTTGGAAAGGGATCTTATAAGCTCGGCACGATGGACGGCGAACAACTGCTAAATAATTGGAACATATCGCTTCTCAAACGGTATTATTGCTAAGGATTGACTTTATCCCCTTTTTTCATTTATATATTCGACACTAACTCACTGCAGGTGTTCGATCGAAGACATCGAGACTTCAGGGTTTAAAGCACGCATTGCACTCTTTTCCCTTAGATCGGTTTTTGTCCCAAGTGGGTTTTTCCGGTGAGATTTTTAACGAGGCAACAATTATGTGCTACCTGAGGACAATTCAACATTATCCAAGGCTTCTTTACAATCAACCTCGAATACTGGGGGGCATCACCCTCGGATGTTACACTTCGAGGAAAATACTTCGTGTCAAAGGTTCTCGATAGAGAAACTTTATAATGGGCCAAACGATCGAATGAACTGTGTCCGTATAGATTAGTTGAGCCCCGATGGCAAAACATGTACGCATGTATAAATTATACAAAGAAGCATTCTTTCTATATCAAACATCTTGTGTCTCAAAGAAAAGTTTCTACTATACAAGCTCTATACTTATGATTTTGTGAGAAATGGCTCAAGGGCCAAGTGCAAATATACCTCGTACAATCGGGGATTGCCGTCGATGATCGACATATTCGAGTAATCTAAACTCAAATTCATAAGACCTCAAAGGGGCACCCTTCGATATATAGGCCAAGGACATCACTCTCGGGGACTAACACTTCGAACAAGTTCGAAGTGTTATTAGGAAATAAGCCCAAGAGGCATACCCAAAGGCTACGACAAAATTAAGGCGGCTCGGAGACGTCCGAATCCCACAATAAAAATAGGCCTTCGAATTCTTTAAAAAACCGGTTAAAAAAGGCTACCCTCGGCAAGTAATCAAAAGGGCTTCGATGAAATCAACCCTCGAAAAACCTTAAGAGGTATCAAATTATCTTAACACAAATGTGCTAAGGCATAAAAAGCAAAGGAGTTTCAATCGACATCGAACCCTCAAAAAACCCAATGGGTAAAGAATACGTGTTAAGGCATAAAGAAATTTTTTACTAAGTCTTCTAAGCCGAAAAAGGCAAAAAATAGCCATCTTTTAAAGGCCATATCGGCCCAATCTAAAGAGCCTAAGGGCCAATACACTTAGAGTTTGAGATTTTGTTCTCACTCAATTCGGACCTAAGGGTTTCACTATTTCGAGCTCAAATAAAACTGACTTGAATATAGCTCGAGGATTCATCATTATTTGATATAAAACTTTAAGGGGTCTGTTACTGTGAGTTCAAAATTTACTCGAACTCGGCTATAAAAATAGTACAATTATGGCTTCGATCAAGCCATTCGAAATTAAAATCCCGAACATATTGTTGAGCTCGGGGACTCGCCCTCACTTAACTAAAAAATCTAAGGGTTTGTTCTACTCTGAGTTCGAGCTATTGCTCACTCGATTATAGAGGCTACAGCAACCCGATTGCAACAAAGTTTTCACAAGGCAAAGGCAAAACAGAATTTATCATAAATCAGAAATAGGAGACGAAACGGAAAGAAAAGGAATCTTTCATATATACAAAGTATTTACAAAGACCACACAGGGTCTTACACAAAAAAAAAAAACCTAAGTGCCTAGTCCGCCTCGGGAGCCGCATCTTCGGGAGCTTCATCTTCATTTCCTACGTTCTTAGATCCACTCGCAGAGTCTTCATCATCGGAAAGTAAAGCTCCAGCCTTGTCCTCCAAAACCTTTGCACTCTCGATATCAGCCGTGAGGTCGAAGCCATGAGCATGTACCTCCTCAAGAGTCTCTCTCTGAGACTAACGCCTAGAATGCTCGGCAACACGGGACAATCTAACCTCAGCAGCGTCAGAAATTTCCTTTGCCCGAGTGTTAGCAGCTTCAACATCGGCTCGGTAGGAGGCCACGAGCGCCTCTGCCTCAGATGTGGCCCTTGCAAGCTCAGCGGCCAACCGATTCTCGAGCTTTTCAACCTTCTGGGCTTGGGCCAAGTTCTCCTCCTTCACACTTTGGAGTTGACGCTCAACCAAAGACAGTTGGGCCCGAACCGTATCTTTCTCCGAGGCAAGACGGTCCATATTCTGCTTCCACCCCAAAGTCTCTGCCTCTTTCATCTTGGCCTCCTCACGAAGCTGCTCAACTAATTCGGCCTTCTGCTGAACCTACAGAATCAAAGTGTTAGTCGCCAATATCAAGTTAATACATAACAAGCTCCCAAAAATTTACATTACCCGTTCAATGAGCTCGGTCTGATCTTGATGAGCTCTTGTCAACTCGGCTCGAATACTCATGATCTCCTCTTCTTTTTGCACATAGAGGAGTTTGAGGGCGTCTCTCTCCTCCGTAAGCTTTTTGAGATCAGCCTCACATCGGGCCAACTCAGCCCGGTATTTGGAGGACGCTTCTCGATGGAGCATCGTGGCCTGTGCAGAAAGAAAGGAAATCAGACTTAGAGAAATAAGAACAAACACAAGCATGGTAACATCATCGACCGCAAGTAAAACTCACTTGGTTCAGAAGCCACTGAGCCTCATCAAAAATGAGTGATGCGTCCAGGTCGAAAACATCATCGACCTTCGCAAAGCAGTCACAAAATATATCATCCCCTTCGGGGGTCGTCCCCACATCGGGGTCCCCATGGACCGGGCATCCCGAAACTGCCCCTCAGAGAATGTGGGGCCGGACGGCGAATCATCAATATTAATTGCCCCAAGCGAGTCACTTAGGGCATTTTCTTCTCTTTGAAGGGCCTCAAAACTAGACCCTTCGGGCACACCCGCCGGTTGCTCATCACGGCAGGAGGCATCCTCAACACCCGATGACTCGGGGACTCTGCTCGGACCTTCCTCCGAGATCACCTCGGTCTGCAGCTGAACCTCCTCGACCGTCACCGGCTCAACAATTCTCGAAACTTTGATGTCTTCCCTTTTTCGAGCCACCAACAGGCAGTCGACATCTTCTTCCTCCTCGTCTTCATCTCGTAGCATTTGGACTACATCGGCAGACAAAACGGCGGGATCAATCTTCGACTTTCGAGCCCTGCTTTTCCTAGGCTTTGGAGTATCTGGTGGCAAGGCCCTTCTCCTTTTCTTGTCTTTGGTCGGCTTCGGGACCTCCTCTTCCCCGGGGGGAGACGGCCTTATGACGACATTATCTCCAAGACCTACATAAGAAGAAATCAAGTTAAAAAGAAGTATTTCACAGGAAAGCATCAAACACGGACAAGGGAACTTACCATGATTTTTGGCCTCCCATCGACCCTTGGCCAAATCGCGCCACGAGCGCTCAGCATACGAAGAGGTTGAAACCAGTTGTCGAACCCAACATGCAAGGTCCGGGACTGCACCAAGAAACCAGGGGAAAGCTACACCATAAAGAAGAATATAGATGAGAAGAGGTAAAGGAAACATAACAAGTAATCAAACGTTATCGGTGAGGTTCTACTTAAGCTTCATGTTCCATTATTCGGGGAATGGCATCTTCTCGGTGGGGATTAAGTCGGAGGTCCTGACTCAGACAAACCGTCACATCTATCCTCGGTCCTTGTCCTCGTCTATGCTCGAGAACAGCACCTTCGTGGCCCGGCGCTGAAGCCTTATCAGTCCGCCCCGATAAAGACGGGGGCTGTATAGCCTAATGAGATGATCGAGGGTGAAAGACATCCCCTCGACCTTGCTTGAGAAGAATCTGAGCAAAATGATAATGCGCCAAAAAGAGGGGTAGATCTGGCCTAGAGTTACCTGCTATTGGTGGCAGAAGTCGATTATGACAGGATCAACGGAACCCAGTGTGAAAGGGTAAGTATACACACTTAAGAACCCTTTCACATAAGTGGTGATGTCCTCATCGAGGGTAGGAATCACCACCTCTTTATTCTCGCAGTGCCAGTCTTTTTTCACTTGCTCGAGATCACCTTCGGATATCGAACAGATGTATCTAGACATAAGCTCGCATCGGCCAGGAACCGAAGAGGGTTTTTCGACTTTCAAGTCGAAAGTAAGTTCATATGGCCCGGGGATGCACTCTTCGATACGTGGCTCCACCGGTGTTTTGTCACCGGTCGGCCGCGATGAGGAGGCCTTTTCTTCTTGAGGAACGGTCTTTGATGTTTTTTCCATTGCTATATGAGGTTTAAGGAAGAAAAAGGCGGAATTTGTGTTTTAATAAGAGATTGGCAAACGAAACCGGCAAAGTTGATGAACTTGAAGAGAATAGAAGAGTTTTTTGAAGATTAGAACAATTTTGAAAGTAAAGTTTGAGAAGATTATGAAGGTGGTCTATTTATAATAGCCACTTTGATGGTTTGAAAGCACTAGTGGCCGACCATCAACTGGCGTTAATTAATGACCTTGGGAACTGTGCAGACGCGACGCTTCAATCGCTTCTGTCGCTTATGTCACGATGTTGACGTCATAATTGATCGAGGTATTAAATCGAAGTCTCAAATTCATTTCTTCTCGTTACACTCTAAAAAATGAGGGGGCTATCTGTTATACGGTCGAAATAGGGCATACTCGATTTCGTTGGCAGGGGAGTTGCCTCGAGAGTAACCTCATAATAGATCGGGCTCGAGCTCGAAGATAGAACATCACACATGCAGATCGAAGTGTTCATTGAGATCGAGGCCAGCAATAATCGAGATCAAGCATGACTGACTTCGAGTAAGGCTTAATAACGGAATGGCGAGATATCAGTAACCGATCGAAGATCACGGCGGAAATCCCTGAACAAATCAAATCAAAGCGGTTATTAGTGCCAACCATGGGATCTACTTCCGTTATTAGAGTTGTACCTTATTTAGGATTCCTCTATTATATAAAGAGGGATCCCATTCACTTGTAAATGGGAGAATGATTATTCACTGATAAGAATATACACATACACTGCTTTCTTTGTTTTACTTACTATTCATCGCTGTTTGTTCCATCCTCTACTGTTCTTATTATCTAACCTCGAGATTATCTCGAATCGAGGTCGAGGTATTGTTTGCAGACCGGTTTGATTTATTTTATTGTCCAATTTATCTATTTAATTCGTTGTTTATCAATTGGTACTGGCTTGAATCACATATCCTCAAAACTACAATATAAGTTTAATTGTTACTCAATTTTTAGAGTAAACAACCATTGTACAAACCCTTTGACATTCATAGCGACATTGTTGACTGTTCTTTCACATCCATTACAGTCCATTTAAACATTTATTTAAAACTCTTGCCAAGAAAAAGAAAGAAGAATTTTTCAAATAGTATAAAAATATAAATTGAGAATAAGCAAAGAGAAAAAAGCAGAAAGAAAGATATACTAAGAAAAAAAAAGTGACTTTGAACATTTTTTAACTATTTGTAGAACCAATTGAATCGAGAAGTAGTGTTAAAAAATTTATGAAGAACAGAGCAATCTATCCAGATTTGCAACTTTAAAACAGAGAAGCAAAATGAATTAGCAAGACAAAAAAAATTGATTTTTAATACATTTTCATCTTGTAGAACCAATTCAATCGAGAAAGTAGTGTCTGAATTGTAACGATCTGGGACTTCCCACAAACGAACAACCGAACTTTCAACTTTCATTGCATTTTCAAAATTATTATATTCTTGATGAAATCACTGTGAGTAGCCATATTTACAGAATCACTGTGAGTAGCCCTATGTTTTGTTGAATTGTTGATATACGTCTTGCCTTTGGTTTAAGTATAAAGCATGAGCGGAAGAAACAGAAGTTGGCATAGTCAGTTTTGAGCAGTTTCCGATGGTTACCAATCATGCGTTTAGATAGCGTAGGTTTAGATAAAATCTAAAATTTAGAGTGGGATATAAATCTGAATTTTTTTAAAATAACAATGAACTAAAAAACGTGTGTATTCACGTTCACATGTAGATACAGTTACTTGTTTTAAATACAGTATATATGGTTACTAAATTACCTGAATTATTTAGTTCAAAAAAGTAGAATATTGAATTTTGTAGAAGATTTTCCCCAAATAGAGGTTTAATAGGATGCTTTTGACGTTTTGCTTCTTTAAAAATAAAAATAATGTGAATTTTTAATTAACAAAAGTAGTTTGTAAAAGATATTTTCCCCAAATAAATTTTTAGTTCCTATTTTTTTGGAGCTATGTCCTAAAGTGCCAAATGTCGTATTTTCACGATGCCACTTGTCAAATAATGGGGGGCTTTTGCCTCTCCTTTTATTTTAATAAAAATTGAATTTTGTAGAATATTTTTCCCCCAAATAGAGGTCTAATAGGATGTTTTTGACGTTTTGCTTCTTTAAAAATAAAAATAATGTGAATTTTTAATTAACAAAAGTAGTTTATAAAAGATATTTTCCCAAATAAATTTTTAGTTCCTATTTTTTTTGGAGCTATGTCCTAAAGTGCCAAATGTATTATTATCATGATGCCACTTGTCAAATAAGGGGCTTCTTCCTCTCCTTTTATTTTAATAAAAACAATAAAATTAATTAATTATTATTAATAATAATAATAATAATATAATAATAATAATAATAATAGTAATAATAATAATAATAAATAATTATAATCTGTATCTTTTTAATAGTTGTATTGTACCATGTGGCTGTAGAATGGTACTCCAATACATATTTCTTCACCCAAAAAACATCGCACCACAATTTGACACCTCTCTCTCTCTCTCTTCTGGAGAATTTTCCGGTGAGTTACATTTCACTCTAATACTTGGGATCGCCCAACTCCCACATATTCTGATCTGTTCTGATTTGATTGTCATATCCAATTTGCATCTTGGCTTGAATCTTAAATAGTTTTGATCTTTTGGGCATTTGAGTCGTATACATTGATTTCCTTTTTACTTGTTTATACTTAAAGTGATCAGCGAATTCTGAATCTTAGAGGGTTTTATCGAATAATCTTGTTTTGCTTGATTGGGGAATGAATGGATTATTAGTTTCATTAGACCCATTCTGAAGTCCTTTCTTAATTACTGAAATTAAGTTTCAATTATTCAGCTTGGAGACTTTTCTTTTTCCAAAATATAATATTTTTCACCTTGGTAATGATTTATCACGAAGCTTAACTTGGACTTAGTTTTTTAGGTAGGTTTTAGAGGATCCATATTAACAACCCCATATAATATAGCTTTTTGAAGGTTTTCAAGGGTATATTTGGAGGAACTTTCTTTGTTGTTTGAGTGGAAAGAATAATTAAAGATCTTGTTAAGATTAGGATTTATGCTGGATTTGTTTGTTTGTAGGAGAAAAAAAAAGTGATGTTGTTTCTGTAGTTCAATTTCATTCATTGATTGGGAACGTATGGAATAGAACTGTCAGACCCGGGATACTTCTTTTGCAGATTCGAAAGCAGTAAATAATATTTTCCAGAATTGTGGCAGAAAGGTGCAATTTTTTTCTGAGGATGTTGATGAAGTGATGATAGTGTGAATTCAGGTGAATAAGATGAACTCTCCCTTTTTATCTAGCAAAGATGATTTTTCCTATAGGACACAAAATATTACTTTTCCTCTTTCGGTAATATTTCTAACATTTCCCATTCCATTTATCTTGTCAGATTCAAAGTTATAATGCTCACGAGTACATAAACTATTTAGTTATCACGACATGGATTCACCTGGTAAGATTTGAAGTCTGGATATTAAACTAGCACCTGTTTTCTCGCTTAGTTGTTTGGAAATTCTTTGCTAAAAATGGTAACTCTATTAAGCATTTAGCTGCACTGCTACTTTTCTAGTGGTTTGTTGTGGTAAATATTGGGAATTGTGTTCTTATGTGAATTTTATGTGAAATTCCTGAATGATTGAGGAGTAGCCTCTTAAACCGACCAAACCGGAACCCAAAAATCCACAGCTGCTGTCATATTTAAACTTCTTTTCGCCGGGAACTCGCCGGTAAACGACTTGTTATACAACTCAATATGCACATCAGTAGTTGAACTCACTGAGTAACACAAGTTTTTAACGAAAGGTCCAGATTAACAAGCTTTTTAAGACTCCTTAGGTTATCAGGAAGCTCACAAATTAGACCCTGGATCGGCAGAAATTGTCTCGATTAGTAAGTATCAATTAGACTTAGAACTTCAAGTTATTGGAAAGGGAGCCCACGCTTAACTTGAGGTCGTAGAGAGCCCTAGCTGCAAAATTGGCGGAGCGTCGTGGATCACAATGAAATTCCCGGTGATGGAAGATTCCTACGTCATAGAGGTGGCGCCGGGATTGGTATAGCTAAGCCAAATTCCCGGTAAGTAACTTTAATTTCTTTCAACTCGTAGAGGCTCGCAGGATGCTGGTCTTCTCCATTCTAAAGCTGGCGCCTGGCAGAGCCTTGACAACGTCGGCATATATCGATAATCGATGCTATCTGAGTACTCTTTCATGTATACGAAGGTAAAGAATTAACAACAATATGAGAAGCCCAAGCATTGAGCCAATTGATATTGCAACAATGGCTGCTGCATAGAGCCTTTTGGATTTCTTATGAACATATTTTGGTGAAGATGAAGGTGATGGTGAAGGAAAAAATGAATACAAGGTGGCAATGGACCGCCACAATAAATATTATCAGAAAGAGATGAAGCTAGCGGGGAATACTGACAGAATACCTAGTATGGACCCATTCAGATGATTGTTTGAGACATTGAAATTTACAAGGCATTGTAGGTTGATGCTTGGAAGAGTGCCAATGCAACCATTACCTTGCAGGAGAAGTAAATGGGTCATATTGTTAATCGAAGGAACAATTTTTGGGTGTCTGTGTTTTTGTTTTGCTTCGTTTGATAGATACAGCTATCATGAGCTACAATGCTAGTGCGATAAAACCATCCACTTTCTCACCTTTGCTTGCTAGAAAGAGTGAACATGTGCAGCTGTATAGCTTCTTTTGTCTCTTACATATTTCTTCTAATTGAATAGTGTGTTCTATTTTTCTGGTCTGCTCACTCATTTTATTTCTTACTCACTTCAGCTGGACATCCGCGGGATACATCTGTTGTTGTTGTTACACTGGAATCTAGTGAAGTATATATTGTTGTTAGTTTGTCTTCAAGGACTGACACTCAGGTGATCTATGTTGATCCCACAACTGGAAATCTTCGCTACAATGAAAAGACAGGATATGATATTTTCAATTCTCAAAGTGAAGCCTTAGATTATGTGACGAATGGTTCAAAATGGCTGTGCAAGAGTATAACCTATGCCAGGGCTGTGCTAGGATATACTGCCCTTGGGAGCTTTGGTTTACTTCTTGTTGCGACAAAGTTGTCAGCCAGCATTCCAAATTTGCCTGGGGGTGGATGTGTATATACAGTAACTGAGAGCCAATGGATCAAGATTTCACTTCAAAACCCTCAGCCACTGGGCAAAGGTGAATTAAAGAATGTTCAAGAAGTGACAGAGCTTGACATTGATGGCAAGCATTATTTTTGTGAATCGAGGGACATTACTAGACCTTTTCCAAGTCGTATGCCCTTGCAGAATCCTGATGATGAATTTGTGTGGAATAAATGGTTTTCAGTGCCCTTCAGAAAGATTGGACTTCCAGAGCATTGTGTTGTTCTTCTGCAGGTTTTACTTCATACTTGGTACCCTTAGATACTGTACTTTTTTTGGTGTGGCATTTGACACTTGCAATAAGTTCCACTTCTATGTGTGTGATGCAAGGGAAAAAAAGGAAAAACAAAATAAAGGCTTATGATCAATTTTGCTGTACTTTGGCATTCTAAATCACTGCCCTTTGTGCAAGTTTGTCTACTTTACTGCATTCTGTGCTTCCTACTGAACAGCTGTTATGAAGCTGCAAACAAGTATTTATGCATCAGAGTTATATGTTACTATTCATAGGTAGGGTATAGATGAGTTTTTGCACGTGATTAAAGAGTGAGCGCTCATTAAGCTTGACTTTTAGCTTGTTTGTCTATTAAAGCAACCAAACTTGAGCTTGCTGTCGAGCTCAATTTAAGCAAACTGAGCTTTCTGGCTTGGCTTATTTAATGTCCACGAACAAGCTTCTGTCTCCCCCTCTCTCTCTCTCTCTCTCTCTCTCTCTCTCCCTCTCTCTCTCTCTCTTTTATGTGTGTTTGTGTGTGTTTCTTTTTAAAACTTTTGAGGTCTAAATATGTGATTATGAGCTACAGTTTCCACTTAACTCAGCTTGTTATTAAAGCACTTTGTCGATGTCATGCGACAGTTTGGCCAATCTTTGAATCTCCCAGTTAAAGCATTACCTTCTAAAGTTGAGGCTCCAATTTCATTGTGCTAGCACTGATAAACTGACTTCCCTGTATCCAAAACAAACCAATAATGATCAGGGAAAGTACTCTTTAGGGGGGATTGACCTAACAATTCATCAATGCAAAAAAGTATCTTCCTTCCATCACCTAATTTGATTGCAATGTTACCCTTAAATTGTAGCCAGAGACTATGAATATGCTTCTAGAGGCCGAAACAATGAGGGGAGTTCACAGAGTCGGTACACCAAGCCTTGCGATCCCCATACTTGCATTTAATCAAATTCCTCCATGGGTAACCTTCTTCTTTTCCATATCTCCATAGCCATTCTACTACAATGAGTTGTTTTAGTTCTTCAAATTTTTGATCCCAAGACCACCTACTTTCTTTTCCAGCAACACTTTGTACCATTTAATCATGTGGAAGTTCCTTTCTCTTTGTCGCCATCCCATAAGAAGTCTCTTTTGATTCTATCCAATGTTTTCCTCACCTTAGAGGGTATTGGAGAAACATACATTAGATTGGTTGGAAGAGAATCAAGTACACTGTTAATTAGGACCACTCTAGCTCCAAGGGAGAGATATTGTCTTTTCCATATATCCAATTTCTTTCAAACTTTGTGATGACTCCTTGCCATATTTCTTTGGCTTTATGTCTGGTCCCCAAAGGCATCCCCAAATATGTTGTTGGAAGTTCCCCTAGGCCCTATCTAGCCTCCAAAATTAATCACAAGATCTTGCATCTCGTTCACAAGATACGTAAAATCTTTTCTCAATGTTGATTTTTGGCCGCTACACTGCCTCAAAAATCAGCAAAATGACTCTTAGATTCCTTAATTGGTTTTCCTCAGCTCCACAAAGGATTAAGGTGTCATTTGCATAGAAAAGGTGCATAACTTCAATTCTTTGAAGATTCCTTGCATTCACTGAGAAACCCTTGATCCAAGTTAAGATCCCTAGTTTTGCATAACATCTTGCTAGGCCCTTCCATGACCAGAACAAATAGGAAAGGGGATAGAAGGTCCCCTTGTCTCAACCCCCTGTGAGAAGGAAAGAAAATCTTCTGGAGTTCCATTCATAATGATGGAAAATGTGACAGTGGAGATGCAGAAACTTATCCATTTGATCTATTTCTCACCGAGCCACATCTCTGTCAGCATATTGAGTAGGTAGATCCAATTTACATGGTCAAAAGCTTTTTCAATGACCAATTTGCAAAACAAGCCAGCCCCCCTTTGTCTTTTCCTTGAGTCTAAACATTTTTTGGCAATGAGAATCACATCAATGATCTGCCTTCTTTAATAAAGGGCAAATGTACTTTATCAAAAAAATAAAAAATAAAAAATAATGGGCAAATGTGTGTCAGAAGCTAACTTTAGCATAACCCTCTTAGTCTCTCTGTCAACAACTTGAAGATGATCTTATAAAAGCTCCCCACCAGCTGATATGTCTGATGTCCTTAAGCTCCTCTGGTCCAAGCTTTAAAAGTTAGGGTATGCTGCAGTTGGCTCATTAGTAAGATATGTGCCCTGTGTTGACCTTTGACAAGTTGAAGGCATAAAGTTATGAAACTATGCGTCAAATTTGTTTTTTCTTGCTTGAATAGAAATATTATCTGATGCTTTCATGGATAGACTCCTCTTGGCGATCATGTTGGTCTTTTGTACAATGGTCACCGTTACTGTCAGAGTTCGTTCATGTAAATAAGTATAGTCCCGCATCGAATAGGAGTAATGTATGTATTTGTGTATTGTTATAAATAGGGTCCTTATATTATAGTTTAAACACATCAATAATATTAAGACATGGCGCAGCTTCAGCTGACCGAGGACATGACCTTTGATAGGAAGGTATGGAGGTCGAGGATTAAGGTAGTAGAGTAGGTAGTCTAGAGTGTTCATAACATTAGTATTGGCACGCAGTCTCGCTTTCTGTTGGTAGTACGTTTTTATGACTAACCGTTGTTTTCTTTCATTGTTGATCACCTTACTGTCTTGTTGTTTTTATTCTGATTTTATATGGCTTTTGGTACTGTCCCTTCTTGTCTATATTTTCATTAATGTGGTGCTTATACTTTCCTGAGCCGAGGGTCTATTGGAAACAACCTCTCTATCCTCACAAAGTCGGGGTAAGGTCTGCGTACACACTACCCTCCCCAGACCCCACGGTGTGGGATAATACTGGGTATGTTGTTGTTGTTGTTGTTGTCGTCTCCCGTGCTTTCTCACATGATATCAGAGCAATCGTGAGAGTTTTATCGTTGTGCATAAATTCCAGCGACTCCGGGAAGAAAACAACTCAGTTAACTCGTTTTTTTTTTCCCGGCAAATCAGGGCTGTCCGCAAGAAAGTTATTTTCCGTCGGTCTAAAAACCAACACCACCACGCGGTAGATCAGCCTCCGGCGACCAAACCCCAAAAATTTCTCCGGCAGAAAGTGTGCCACGCGCTCTCACGTGCCGTTAGCAGAGTTTTTTCCGGCAGAGGTCCGACTCACACTCCGGCGCATGTGGTCATTTTCGTCAAATTTCGGAAAACTTTTTTCGTTCGCGAGGTTTTTCTGAGCCTACCCATAAAAGTTTCATCAAAATCCGACAAGTTTTTTATTTTCCGGCGATTTTTTGGAACTTGCGACTGTTTTTGCAGATTCCGGCGATTGTTTCTGCTTCATCTCTTCAATCCAAGCCTACCTACTCAGGTGTCAACAGTTTCAACAAACTTTTTTATTTTTTCGGCAAAAGATCTATTTTCCGACAACTACAGTGTTTTCTTCGCCTATTTCAGCGAGTTATAGTTGATTATTTCCATTATTTGGTGATAATCTGCTAGACCTCTCTTCATCCCAACGATGTCTTTGGGATTTGATGTTTTTGGTTCTAAAAGTACGGGTTCGGGAAGTTCAAGTGTTATGATTACTTCGGAACCTTTAAGGGGAGGTTCAAACTACTTAGCTTGGGCTTCGTCTGCTGAGTTATGGTGTAAAGGTCAAGGTGTTCAAGATCATTTAACCAAAAAGGCTAGTGAGGGAGATGAAAAGACCAAAGCACTTTGGGAGAAGATCGATGCTCAGTTATGTAGTATCTTGTGGCGATCTATTCATTCCAAGTTGATGCCCTTATTTCATCTATTCCAGACATGTTACTTAGTTTGGAAAAAGGCTCGCACTTTATACACTAATGACATATCTCGTTTCTATGATGTGATATCACGGACGACAAATTTAAAGAAACAGGAATTAGATATGTCTTCTTACTTGGGACAAGTACATGCAGTCAAGGAGGAATTTGAAAAGTTGATGTCAGTTTCTGCTAGTGTTGAAAGCAACAAGAGAGATGTTTCTAGTTCTTACCCTCGCTGGATTTCCTAATGATCTTGATTCGTTACGCGACCAGATTTTGGCTAGTTCGACTGTCCTTATAGTTGATGAATTATTCTCTCAATTACTTCGCCTTGCTGTAGCATTCAGTCACACAGTGATCTCATCACAGATCTCGCATCCCAGACTGTGAAAAATCGGGCATCTCAAACAATGGAGAATAGACGAGAAGGAGGTCGCTTTGGAAGATCTTGACCTAAGTGTTCTTATTGTAATAAGCTTGGACACACTCGTGAGGTGTGTTACTCTTTGCATGGTCAACCACCTAGAAATGCTCATATTACTCAGACCGGGACTGTAGGTAACCAAGGGTTTTCTTTATCTGAAGGGGGAGTATAATGAATTCCTTCAGCATCGAGCAACTAAGCAGACACCTCCACAAGTAGCCTCCGTCGCTCAGATTGATACTTCTGCTGTTGGTAATTTCTTTGCTTGTGTTTTCCCGTCTACTACTCTTGGACCATGGGTCATGGACTGGTCACGTCCAATCCTACTCTCAAACTGAAAGTATTACGGTCGATTGCAATAATAAACCCAAAAAGGTTGGGGTCGATCCCACGAAGAGTATGGTGTGTGCTAGAATGTCAAAGAGTGCGTGAATTCAATGAACTTAAAGTAATCTTCAAATAAAAGATTGATTTTCTGCAATTACTTCTAAAAGTTATGACTACGAAGTTTAATCAAACACTTAGAATGCGAAAATAATTAGAAAGTAGTAATCAATGAGAGAAAGCACTAGGGTTGCTCCTCCTTCGTCACCGTGCGTCTTTCCGGTTGACGACTCAAGATCGATTTGTGTTATCTCCTCATCGGTAAGTGTTGTGCGAAAACCAATATCTTGTTCGGAAAAGTCAGGCGACAAAACCCCAGACAATCGCTCCGGCAGAAAGTCTCTCACGCGCCTCCATGCGCCACCAAAATTAGGGTTCCGGCGAGCGCATCTGACACGTGCCGGCTCGTGGAGCACTTTCCAGCTAGAATTTTCAAAAGTTTCTTTAGGGAAATTGTTTCGTGGGTTGATTCTGAGTCCACAGTACAATTTCCTACAGGTTCCGAGAATTTCGAAATTTTCCTGCGAGCTACAGTAACTTTTCCGGCGCGTGTGAGCCATTCCGGCCACTTTTTTGACAAAACTTCTTTAGGACAACTTACTCGTCCAGTGATTCCGAGCCTACCCATATAAATTACATCAAATTTTAACAACTTTTATTTTTCCGGCATGAACAGTGCACTTTTCCCGGCGTAAACAGTGATTTCCGGCATGAACAGTAATTTCCAGAAAAGTTTGTTTTCTGGTTGTGTTTTAGAACCTATTTTGTAGTGTGGAATTTGGCTTAATCTCATTATTTTCAAATTTCTCCGGCGACTTTTTGGCCAACTTTTGTTTATCAGCAACCACTTGGTTTTGTTGCTCAGGGAGAGTCCAGTGGCCCTGTATGTCGCTTGCGCCGGTCACTTTATGGTTTAGAGCAGTCTCCTCGAGTCTTGTTTGGTAAGTTTAGCACGGTTATCCCGGAGTTTGGCATGACTCGTAGTGAAGTCGAATGATCAGCTTGCAGATATTTTCAAGCTCGGTACATATGATTTGTATGCACCGGCTTGAGGGGGAGTGTTAGTTATGTGTAAATAATCCTAGTCCCATGTGTAGTAGGAGTAGAATATGTCCTATTCCCTTATGTAGTAGGAGTAGAATATGTATTATATATAGGGCTCATTGTATCATTGTTAATAAATAGATTTTTTCTCCCGTGCTTTCTCACATAATTTATATGCACCAGCTTGAGGGGCAGCGTTAGAGTTAGTTCATTAAATAAGTATAGTCCCACATGGAGTAATGTATGTATTGTGTACAACAACAACATACCCAATATTATCCCACACCGAATGTATGTAGTGTGTGTTGTTATAAATAGGAGTCCTTGTATTATAGTTTAAACACATCAATAATATATTTTTCTCCCGTGCTTTCTCACAGTTACAAATTGAATCTGATGACTTTTTTGTTTGGTGATCTTTTATCCTGGATGTTTTGAGTATTTATTTGAGAATTCTTATCAACTGCCTTTCCCTCCTCTTCTGCATTTTAACTTAAAATGCTAGTAAAATGGAGGCGTTGTCATTCCACTTCATAGTTTAACGTGTAGTCTTCTTCTAAGACTTCTTAAATTTCTGATAATTCTTGAAAAAAGAAACCATTAAATCGTTGATCAAATTGGAGGTCGAACTTCACTACTGCTCTAGTTTGATAATTTGATTGGTTACTGTCTAGGCTTCTTGCTCCAGTGCATTCCATGCATTTATTTTTCTATTCCCGTCAATGCTGGCTGACTGTGAGTCAGAAACTGAAGTTGTAACTAGTGCAATATTCTATCTTTTTTTGATAAATAGGTTCTAAACTCTTAACTATTACATTGACTGTGATATATGAATGCTCATTGGGACGATGATAATTCATAGGGCTTTGCAGAATCCCGAAGTTTTGGAAGCTTAGGTCAGCAAGAAGGGGTTGTTGCCCTCACTGCTCGGCGTAGTAGGCTGCACCCTGGGACTCGGTATCTGGCAAGGGGCTTGAATTCTTGCTATAGTACAGGTAGCATAAAATTACCCTGTACAACTTGAATTTGTTTTTTTCTTTTTTGCTTTTGTTGGCCTTGCGGGAACAGACGTGGTTATTATTACTTACCGAAAAAGGAGAGCAGGTTGTTTTTTACTGTGGTTCTTTGTTTCTTATCCATATTTGTTAAGAATCTTCTTTAATAATAGCTCTGCCTTTGTTCATTTCTTCTTCTGTTAGGGTGTGTGACATAGTTCTGCAGGACCCTGCTGGTTTTGGTTAGCGATAGTCAATATGTTTCAAACCTCATTTGTGGCGCAAAGTAGTTGTTTCTTTTCTTTCTTGAGCATTTCTCTGCTCATCCTATTTTTTATTTGAATGGGCCCGTGCTCCACTGTATGTCTTTAGTGTATACTTTCTGTTCTCTGTGGGGAATGGTGGTATCAGTTCTATACCTAATTTCAAATTTTCAGCAGTGTGTTCTGATACCTGACATGTGTGTGTGTGTGTGTGTGTGTGTGTTTTTCCGTTGATGCTGCTCTAAATATTTAATATAACCTAGTACAACCTAGGTAGTTTAATTTTGTTTGACATGCTGGAAATACGTTTTTGCAGAAAAAATCTGTGGGATATGTTTTTTAAAGATATCTGTCAATATATAGCCATCTATACCTAGTCTAAAAATGATGCACGTAATTGTGATTATGATCCCTATATATTTGTTGCCACTACTGTTTGATGGACAGGCAATGAAGTTGAATGTGAGCAACTTGTGTGGGTTCCAAAAAGGGCTGGTCAAAGTGTTCCTTTCAATACTTACATCTGGAGAAGAGGCACTATTCCTATCTGGTGGGGTGCTGAGTTAAAGCTGACTGCTGCAGAAGCAGAAATCTATGTTGCGAGTCGTGACCCTTATAAAGGAAGTGCTCAATATTATCAGAGGTTAACTAAAAGATATGATGCCAGAAACCTAGATGTAGCTGCTAGCGGGAATCAGCGAAAGATTGTCTTTGTTCCAATTATATGTGTTAACTTGCTTAGGAATGGTGAAGGCAAATCAGAATCGATTTTAGTTCAGCATTTTGAGGAATCTTTGAATTACATTAGATCAATTGGAAAACTACCTTACTCTCGGGTTCATTTAATAAACTACGATTGGCATGCCAGTGTGAAGTTGAAAGGAGAACAACAAACAATTGAAGGACTTTGGTACCTTCTAAAAGCACCCACCAATGCTATAGGCATCACTGAAGGGGATTATCTGCCTTCTCGTCAGCGCCTCAAAGATTGCAAAGGTGAAGTAATTTTCAGTGATGACATTGATGGAGCATTCTGCTTAAGATCACATCAAAATGGAGTGATACGTTTCAATTGCGCTGATTCTTTAGATAGGACCAATGCTGCTAGTTTCTTTGGTGCCCTCCAGGTTTTCGTGGAGCAGTGCAGACGGTTAGGTATATCACTTGACAGTGATTTGGCATATGGCTATCAGTCATATAACAACAATGGGGGTTACACAGCTCCATTACCCCCTGGCTGGGAGAAACGGACTGATGCTGTAACCGGGAAAACATATTTTATTGATCACAACACAAGAACAACTACTTGGAATCATCCCTGCCCAGATAAACCCTGGAAGAGATTTGATATGACATTTGAGGAGTTTAAGAGATCGACGATCTTATCACCTGTGTCTCAATTAGCAGATTTGTTTTTGGTTGCTGGTGATACCCATGCAACATTGTATACTGGTTCCAAAGCTATGCACAGCCAAATTCTTAGCATATTTAATGAAGATGCAGGCAAATTTAAACAGTTTTCTGCTGCACAGAATATGAAAATTACCCTTCAGAGAAGGTATAAGAATGCAGTTGTAGATAGTTCTCGTCAGAAGCAACTGGAGATTTTTCTTGGACTAAGGCTTTTCAAGCATTTTCCATCAATTCCAATCCAGCCATTACATGTATGTTATTGTTGTTCTACACTCTTCTTGCATGTGACTCTAGTTTCTTTCTTTTTCTTTTCTTCTTTCGATTTTCTTTAAATAGTGTTTTCTTGAAATATCCATTTTAACTTATCCGCTTTCTTCTTAGTATTTCCTTACATCCATCGAATGCATCCTATTTGACCTGATCATCATATTAGTGAGGAAGGGGCTTTTCTTTTATCTTCAATAATCGTTGGCAACTTGGATCTTTCTCTACGCATTAAGTTGTTTCTACGCTATTATGGTTTTCCTTTCCGACACTCTTTTTGATGCATAGGCATGAACCTCAACTTGTTCAAATCATGTTGGACTTCTACAATATCCACAATTGTAATTTGATGTCTGTTTTATTTGTATATTGTCGGGAATGGGAAAGGAAGAGGAGAGAAGGTGAAAAGGGAGACAATCTACTCCATCTATTGCTTTAAGAAACCTCTTTCTGGTCAGTGGGTTGGAGATGATTCCATTTGATGAAACATCTATAATTCCCTGCAGTTGTTGATGGGTGACTGGAGTTGAAAGAAAATTATTTCTAATCTCAAGGGGGTTTGAAGTAGCTGATCTGGGAAGTTGCATATCTCTTCACTTTTTTCTTCCTTTCCCATTTTCCTCTTGACAGCACAAAAGGGGAAAAAAAACCCTTTACTGTTTGTATTCTATGTTGCTTCTTCCCACATTCATCTACACACCTCAACCATTTGGTGATGATCGAGATTCTTGCTAATATATTAGCTGTTTGGTGTTTTTGGCTTGATAAAAGGCAATCCTGGACAGAGCAAGCATGGGGTAGAATCCTTTTGTTTTGGTTTCTTGTTGGTTCATAACAACTAAGATCTTTCATGGCTTGTCACTATGTATTTTATGGGCAGATTGTGCTGGCTTCTTTTGTTTTTTCCCCTTTTACTGCTCTTCATTCTTCTTTTTCTCTGATGCAAGCTCTTGATTCTTCAACTAAGTTGCTTGGACTCTTCACTTTCGGTGCCGCACCTGTGTCGACATGACGTGGGTGTGGGTGTGGGGTCTGTACCGAATCTGGTCAACCGATTTTCGGTACGTTGACTAAAATCGACGGAGAAATTCGGGACTTATACAATGATTTTTGAAATTAAAACTAAAGTTAGGGTGAAATTGAAGAAAATGGAATGCCTTGTATATAGAAATTTCTATGTCAGTGATTTTCCTTTGATCTCCTTCTCGGATTCTCTTTTTGATCAATATCTTTTCCTTATCAGAATACCTTGTAAGTTTTCTACATAATGTCTCATAATTTAGATATACTTTTATACCTCTATTTTTAGATATTTGAATTACTTTTGGTCGAATCCCCGCACCCGAATCTGTCCTGGATCCGTAACCTCGAATTTTGAAATTTAGATCTTGAAGGACCCGGCCTCTACATCCGCACCCGTAGCGGACACCCGCACCTGGGTCCGAGCAACTTAATTCTTCATTATGGAATGCCTTTTGTCCAAATATCATATGTCTGGCTTTGTCTTATAAATTAAACTATTTTTATACATTTAAAAAGATTGAATATAGATGTGGTAAGAAAGGCATAGAAACAGGCAAAGGAAGGGACAACTCCCAAAATTATTGAACGATAGGTTGCATCAATTGACTCTGAAGGGCTTCAAGGTCTTAAGACACTATTTTGCATATTCTAACTTGCGGGGCGTATATTTGTGGATTCGTTAATGATGATTCTAAAAAGACAAAAAAGACACCACATTTGGAAACTATTAGAACTTCCAAATTTAAATAAATTACTCCATATAGTGTTACATAATAATAATAATGTACTGGACTATCTAGACTTTTTGATTTCAGTACTGGCTGGGTTCTAAAATATCCTGAAATTGTTTCTGAAGCTTTTCTTTGTGAAGATGAAAACTGAATGATAAAAGCGCCATAAGTCTAAAAAGCCCCATATCATTCAGCATTTGCTATATCTGTCTTAATACTGTGAACTATATTCTATTCTTTTTCTTTTCAACCTAAATGAGTTGTGCCTTTTTATTTATTTTTATCAGTTAGAGGAATTTTCTTCCAATTTTCTGTAGTTGAGGACCTTGAGGTTATATATTTGGAGTGATGCTAACTCTTTTTTTGAAAGTTATTTGAAAATGATTTTGTCACTGTTGTTACCACCATATGACAGTTTATGCTGATTTTGACAGGTTGCATCTCGTCCCACTGGATGCTTTCTAAAGCCAATCGTGAACATGTTCCCGATTTCTGATGGTGGAGCAAGTCTTCTTAGTTTTAAAAGAAAAGCAATGACATGGGTACCTACATTATGTTTTCGGGATTTTGAAACTACTTGTTATTTGATAATAGCATCTTCCACATTATACTTAAGTGGTTTATATCTACATCACACCCCTTGGGTGCGACCCTTCCCCGGACCCTCCATAAACGCGGGATGCCTTGTCTACTAGGCTGCCCTTTTCATCTTACACATTATAAAAGTCCCGTGCCATTTCGTCTACAAGAGGTTCATATATATCCCACAGCATTTTGCTCCTTGCCTCACTTGTGTACACATCTTACAGGTCTCCCCACAGGCTACCGATGTGGTTGAGCTCTTTATTTACCTTGGCGAGCCTTGTCATGTTTGTCAGCTACTTCTCACTGTTGCACATGGTTCTGATGATTCAACGTTCCCATCGACAGTTGATGTCAGGATAGGGCGTTATCTAGATGGACTTAAACTTGTTCTGGAGGTATGTTACATCTCTATTGTGAAATTGTTGTGCCTGTACCTGGCTGTTACTTGCTTCTGCTATTTATAAAATTCAAATCTGTTAGATGCTTATGCCTTTTGTGCATAGGCATTTTCTCTCCCAACTGGGATAAGAGTTTTACGCCTTGCCTTTTAGATTTTGATAATGGCTAAAGGTGTGTCTGTACTCTGTGGGATAGGGATTTATATTATCCACCTGTTACTGGGAAAAGGAAAATAACATGCATATGTGGCTCTTTTTTCCTGGCGGAGGATGCATTTATTTTATGTTTGTGATAATCCCGTTGACATGAACATGTGCACAAATGTTGTATTTTTGACAGCTATTATTGTTCTTTGTTCTCCTACCACATATCCTCCTACCGCATATCTGAAAAGGGAAATCTTTCATAGAAAGTAAAATAGTTAAAGAAGTTTTCATGTGCCTATATGTCCAGGGTTACCATCAAAAGTTTTCAATTTTTACATGCAATTTATTCACAGGGAGCTTCTGTACCACAGTGTGCAAATGGGACAAATATTTTGATACCGTTGTCAGGACCAATTAGCGAAGAGGACATGGCTATCACTGGTGCAGGTGCACGCCGTCATGCCCAAGATACTTCCACCCTTCCATTATTGTATGATTTTGAGGAACTTGAAGGAGAAGTGGATTTTCTTACTCGTGTTGTTGCACTCACGTTTTATCCTGCTGCGGATGGTGGAGGCCCTATAACTCTTGGTGAGGTACAGAGAAACTAGATAATTGAACTTTTTAGGTGTCCTTTCTTTTAAAACAATTTTCTTTTACACCCTCTAACATAGTTGGCCCTTTGTGAAAATTTTTGGGGACTAGATTTCTCTGCATATGTCAAAGTAGACATGGTCCGAGTCTGATGACTAACCTAAGTTTGAATAATGGTCATAGAGTGGAGTAGATAAGTGGAACAAAGTTGTATGCACAAAACAATAAAAGAACAGGAACCACTTGATAGAAGGTACATACGCTGCATACAAGATGTAAGAAAATCTATACCTACGAATTTCTGGACTACATTCTTTGATGCTTTTTACTTTTGTCTTTGTTTTCTATAATTTAGTCAAGGGGGTGTTGATGACACTTCTGAGGGTGTAAATGTTTGTTTTCCAGAGAATTTTGCATCTTGGTACTGCACTCCCAAGGAGAAGTAACATAATACTAGTGAGCAATATTGCATGAAAAGTTAGCTTTTCTTGCACGTTCTTCTCAACAGTTGAGTTTGTTGATAAAACTGCTAAGAGGCCTTATGTAATCTTGTTAGTTTGATTGATTTTTGTTTGAAAAGCATCTCTAAGATCTGAGGATCTGCTTTTGAACGTAATCATTTTCCATTAGGAAGTCTAAGGTCTCTGTCACCTTGAAGGGTAATCAACTAGTAAGTTGATTTGATCTTATGGAGGTTTTCTAGACTTACCAATGGCTGTATAAAGTGAAATTTTTTTTCACTGCTTTGAACCACTATTAGCTATTCTTAGAATTATTTAAGTACCGTTTATTTGATAGGCTAGAATTACTTAAATATGTTATAACTGCTATTAAATAAAGGATAACAGATATATGCTGTCCTTTTGTTTTCATTTAATGCGTGTGTGTGTTTCTGTGTGTGTATTTTCCTTGTGGTCTGAATATTAATTTAACGGTTCATCCACTGTAAAGTTTATTTCTATACATGTTTTTTACATGTTGAAACAGATCTTGTACATTGTGCTGTTTTACTTATTCATTGATGTGTTCTTTTTCAATGAGAAATGTTTAAAAGGAATGTATGGCCTGATAAAGAAAATGTTTAAAAGGAATGGATGGCCTGATAAAAAAAATGTTTAAAAGGGAACCATAGAAGGAAATGGAGACATACCTAAATTCCTTAATTTGGAAAGATAGGCAAGTAACATTTCACCATCCCTTTATTTGAATATGAAAATATGTGTATCTTCTTTTGGCAATCGTCCTGTACAAACTTTTGTTACTAAATTGGCAGCATAAAAAAGGAACCTTTGTTACCCGATTGGAATAACATTCGATGTTCATCTGATCCTAAAAAAGGAATTTCGAAAAGCATTATGGGAAGAACATTATCCAGTTTACACAAAACCATCATTATTTGTATATCATGCAATTAAATCATCTGAATAAAATGCCTTTACTCAAGTATGGACCCATGCTGCTGCATGACACTATCTTCACATCAATCTATTCAGTACATTTTTTCTCTGTTGTAAAACATATGCAGATTGAGATACTTGGAGTGCCTCTTCCTTGGAGGTTCATATTGAAACATGAAGGCTCTGTAACTAGATTTGCTGATCAAGCAGAAACCCATCATGATATTACTAACCCTTTTCTGACTGAGACCGAACACAATCCTTTTGCTTCTGCTTTAGCCACTGATGCACAAGCAAACTCGTCTGCTGACTTATGGGTAGACCTTTTAACGGGAGAAAGCAGAATTTCAGATTCTAACAGGCAGCCGGCGACAGAAACTGTCTTCCACGGCGGAGATGACTTGCTTGATTTCTTGGATGATGCTATTGTGCAACAACCAAAAGAAGCTAATAGTTTTTCCAAGAGCACATCTAAAGGGCCTACTGACAATAACACTCAACACTATTTAGATTGTTTCAAACTCCTTGTTGGACCCCAAATGGTACGCATCTTTTTAGATTTGTATTATTTTTAGAATTGCTACTTTTATACTTCTGATCAACTACTGAGTTGTATGGTTCTACACTGGTAATAGCTAAGGATGCAAGAAGTTTAGATGCTAAGATGGCTTAACTACTGCAGGAATTGACTATAAATGCAAAGACTGTGATCTTAGCCGATCTGAATTAACATAAATGCCTTGTCAAAGTCATAAATGCTTCTTCTTGAATTGTGTTTTTTCCAGTATGGCATCTTTTGCCTAAATAAAAAAGAATGTGAAGTACAAACTAATGTTCTCTGGCCATTAAATCTGTCAAAGTTTTATGAAATATGAATTTTTTTATACATGTTATCAGAAGGGTGTAACAAGGGTTTCTCTCCATAATAGTAAGTGGTGTTTTTTGAAACTGGAACTTCTAATGTGGAGTTTAGTGTGTACTTGATTATGTAAAAAATGTAGAGTTTAGAAGTATCTTTGATGAGTTGACCAAGTTGTCGTGTGGATAAGGGAAACAGAGGGACTTCACATTTAGTTAAAATTATGATTTATTTATTTTTAGCACTTTCGACTATCTTATCTTTTGTCTTACGTTTCACCTGGAAGGATGAATTACTTCTGGCAAGATGTTTGATTGCCTCATTCTCCACTAAAGGATTAGCATTCAAAACTGTATGGGAGATTAGGTTAGAAGACATTTGGGAAATGGAGAGCGTGTGTTCTGCTTCAACAGTTGGAAAACTTCGTAGAGGTACAGTCATGTATTCAATTGTTCGGAGGGATAATGGGAATGATCAGTTTTGGCTATAAGTTGCTCTCCAGAGGAAAGACACTTCAAGCTGCCGGGATGGAGGAGAACCTAGACAAACAACTCTTGAAGACTTGAACATGACTTGTGGTTAAGGAACCTTACTTAACTATGTTTAACCTACATAGAAGGGGCACATACATGTGTAGTGGATGTGCTATTGAAGAAGTGTATGGATATGCTAACCATTTCTTCATCCACTGCATAATAGGCAGCCAGATATGGAGCATGATATTGAACATATGAGGTGAAATGGTCCATTACAAAGCAAAGGATTGAAGGAGTTATGCAAGTGTATATCTCAGAAAATTTGGTGGCTAAGTTGCGGTGAAAGGAATTAGAGACACATCTAAGAAAATAAGGAAAATGTATGTGTACTCTGTTGCTGGTTTTGCAGCGCAACATGCTAATTGTAAGTGGTCTTGATATTATGACAGATTTCCGTAGTTCCTTGCAGAAATAGAATAGGAACTGAGTTTTTTCCCCTGTAATATACATAATGGTAGCACCCATCTAGTGCTGGAGATTTCTCAATTTAATTATACTTGAGAGAGCATTCAAAGATGAAGTTCATTATCTTATCTCTCTTAGCTTTTTGGTGCAACATGCAAAATGTATTTGATGTAGATAGCCTTCTAGATTTCCACAGTTACCTCTCCAATTAGACTAGGTAGAAACTGGGTTTTTTGTAAGGTTCCTGGATATGGAAATTGCATCCTGATGTAACTCATAGTACAATCTTTGTGCTACTTTTTTCCCCCAATAAAATGCTCACTTATCTAAAACAAAAGATTGGCAGAATACCCAACTAAACCCCTGAACTTAACACGGTATACAGTGCACACCTAAATTTTTCGTAGTCCTAATTATCCCCTGGGCTTGGCTATTTGATAACCTTTATTCCGCTTGATGCTGACGAGGCAAAGAGCGTGGATACACTCTCTTTTAGGCATGTGGGAGTAAAGAAAAAATAAAAAAATCAGCTTCTAGGTGGATATTTTTCCAACCGTTAATTGTCACATAATCAGTTAGAATGGTTTATTTGTTCCAACTATGTATTTTTTCTTGTTTTTTCTGTAATTGAAACATCCGAGTGGACCAAACTGGTAATGGGGAAGCATGCAAGGTGTTTGGAATCAATGTAAAGGGTTTTGAACATGATATCTTTGATATGATTATGAGAATGGAACAAAAGCAGACAACAACAATTGGTAATCAATAAAGCAAGGGGTGGGGGTAAGAAAACAAAGAAGATGAAGGGAGAAACTGAAGTCAAGAGGTTGATTTGCATGGTGAATTATGATGGGGGTGAGAAGAAGAACAGGGGTAGGAAATCTAATCCTTTTCTGGATGAAAGTTGAGATTTTGAGCTGGAACATAAGGGGGTTGAATAACAATTGGAAGGGGGACACTCTTAAATCATTAATAAGTGAGTGAAAACCAGATGTTCTCATCTTCAAGAAACTAAATTGGAAGAGTGGAACAGATTTTTAGCCAGGCAGATTTGGGGCAACAGATGGGTCAATCGGCTGGAGCTCTAAGCTAGTGGTACTAAGGGCGGGATCATCATCATGTGGGATAGAAGTCAGTGGAATTGCACTCAAATACAACAGAGGATTCACTCTATTTCTTTTATGTTGGAAAGTCTAAATGAGGTATTCAGTTGGTGCTTTACAGGGGTCTATGGGCCACACACTAACATTGAAAGGGAAGAGTTATGGAATGAACTTGGAGCTGTAAGAGGGATTTGGCCAGATCAGCGGGTGATAGCGGGTGACTTCAATGTATGCAGATTCGAAAATGAGAGACTCAATTGTGTGAGAAGGTCCAGGGCCATGCAGAATTTTTCAAATGTAATCTAGGACCTCTGCTTGGTGAATCTTCCTTTACCGGGGGCTTTTTACACATGGACTAGAGGGGACGACGCTATTCAAGCATCTAGAATTGATAGAGTTTTAATCTCAAATGAATGTAATGATTTCTTCAGCAAAATCAATCATATTGCTCTCCCTGATTTTTCATTTCTGATCGCATTCCAATCATGCTAGAATGTGGTGACGGAACACTAATCCTTCTTACTTCAGATTTGAGAACATGTGGCTGGGGATGGAGGGCTTCATGGATAAAGTCAAGGCATGGTGGCAGAGTTATGAAGTTAGCGGCAGTCCTGATTTCATTCTTACACAGAAACTCAAGCTACTCAAAAAAGATCTTACCATCTGGAATAGGGAGGAGCTGGGATTGAAAGGGCTCAAGAAAAGGAAAGCACTAGAAGACCTTCTCATATTACAACAGAATGTTGAAGGAAGAATACAAGCTCAGAAGATCATAAGCCTAAAAATGGAAGTGGAACAAATGGCCAAAGCTGAAGAAGTGTAACACCCCGGAAAATTTCGAAGTACTTAAGTGTAAAGCCCGGTAAATTTTTTTGCAAAGAAAATAATGTTTCATGGTGTCAGACTAGGTTTACGTGTTTAAGGATTGTAGAAATTCTTCGCGGCGAGCTTGCTCGCCGCGATTCGGACTTTTTGGATGGAACAATGCATGGGAAAGTAAAGGAAAATTTTTGGCGGAAAAGTGCGTTTATCCGCATAATCACTCTGCGGGACGCATAATGGCCGCAGAAGTGAGCAGGAGAGGGCCATTCTGGAAGCAGCTATGCGGTCGACTATGCGACCGCATACACAGACAAATTTTTGATCATTTTTGTCAGCAATTATGCGACCGATATGCGGGCAACCGCAGAACCGTTCCGGAGCTTCATTTTTGGGTTTTTAAAACCCGACCCTATTTCGTTAAATACACTCTTTGGGCCATTTTGAGCAATAATCTGACACTTTAGAGTGAGAGAGAGTGCCCTAGAGTGAGAAGGTGTTCTTCAATAATTGTTCTTCAATTCTTGCTCAAGTTTTGGAAGATTAAGGAGGGAAACTCACTAGGTCTTCATCCTAGAGATTGAAGTTGCTAAGAATTCCGGAACATTTAGAGTGTAAGGAAGCTCAAATGAGGTATGTTGGCTAAACTCTCTCTTGAAATTGAATTTCATAATGTTCTCGTGAGTTTCAAAGTATGGGTTGCGTATTAAAATGTTGTGGCTTTGAATCGTATTTCAAATGAAAGCTAGAATGCCAAATTGTGTGAGAAAATCTCAATATTCTTAAGACTCTTAATTGCTCATATGTGTACCTAAAGTCTTGATTGGGAATGTCTTATTGTTGATAACCTATAAAGATGGTTGGAAGTGAAATCAGTGAATTGGGGATATAAAGTGTGGCCAGCGTGCCAATAGTGAAAGTTATACTTGTGACCAACGGTGCCAATGAAATGAAATAATGTGAGAAAAATTATGAAATGAGCTTTGACTCAACTATTCCAAAATTGACTTCGACAATATAATCGGCTAAAAGTTATGAACTCAAGTGATGCCCATATGTGGCTGTTTTAGCTAATGCTATGCTTTGTAAGTAATTTTCAATGTGTTTTGCGTTCTTACATATTCGTGAGTGGAAATTGTGTATGATTTTAACTTGTGCTTCGATTTTCAATCATTTTACTCCATTTATTGGAAAGAAATCGATTGTGTTTAAAGCCTTCATTACTAATGAACTTAAAGTTATGATTTCCGGAATATTCTACTTGTTGATAATTATGATGATGATCTATGAAAGGGAAGGAATGAAAGCATGGAATATGAAATACGGCCATTGCGCCATGAATAAAGAATCATATGTATGGCCAAGAGAGCCAATGGAATAATAAAATTGTAAGTGGTTGAAAGTACGAATTAGGTGATATGTGGTGTGAAAGGTTATGAGATGTACATATTTGTACTTTTGTTTCCAATGTGTTATGAAATCGTATGGACGGTCTATGAAACGCATAGGTATATTGTGTTATGAAATCTTGTGGACGGTCTATGAAACACATAGGTACATTGTGTTATGAAATCCACTGTGATATGAAGTCCTGTGGACGGTCTATGAAACGCATAGGTGCATTGTGATATGAAATCCTATGGACGGTCTATGAAACGCATAGTTACATTGTGATATGAAATCCTGTGGACGGTCTATGAACGCATAGGTACATTGTGATATGAAATCCTGTGGACGGTCTATGAAACGCATAGGTACATTGTGTTATGAAATCCATTGTGATATGAAATCCTGTGGACGGTCTATGAAACGCATAGGTATATTGTGTTATGAAATCCTGTTGACGGTCTATTAAACGCATAGGTACATTGTGTTATGAAATCCATTGTGATATGAAATCCCGTGGACGGTCTATGAAACGCATAGGTGCATTGTGATATGAAATCCCATGGACGGTCTATGAAACGCATAGGTGCATTGTTATATAAAATCTTGTGGACGGTTTATGAACGCATAGATACATTGTGTTATGAAATCCATTGTGATATGAAATCCTGTGGACGGTCTATGAAACGCATAGGTGCATTGTGCATAAGAGGTATAGGTGTATGGTATGAATAAACATTATGGACGGTCTATGAAACGCATAAGTGTATAATATGATATGTGAACACTAAGGACGGTCTAATGAGACACATTATTAATGCAGACAATAGATGCCCCTTTTGTTGTCCTTGTTTGTACATGTTGTTTCAATTACATTATATTATGTGTTCCACGTATGGATCATATGGGCATTCTATTTTGAAAGAGGATTTCTAGCTATACATATTAGTGCTATTCGACAGTATTAACGTCCCTTTTGCCGGGGGCGCTGCATCTTTAATGGATGCAGGTGGTTCTACAGCAGGTGGCATTGATCAGTGATAGCAGTACACTCTTTTCAGCTGATTTGGTGAGCCCCACTTCATTTCGGGGTCATGTATCTTTTGTTTCTCAAGTACTTTGTGGTTGAGGTATAGCCGGGGCCTTGTTGCCGGCATTTCCATATTACTCTTCAGTTGTACTTAGAGACTCCGTAGACAGGTTGTGGGTGGTATTTGATGTTGAGAATTGGATTAGAACTGTTGGTATTTGGCAACATGTTTTTCATTAAATCTATAAACTCGTACTATTTTGGAAATATTGAATGATGCTGTTAATGGGAATGAAATGGAAGCGATTAATGAAATCTCTTCAATATTTGATTAACGGAGTACATCTCCTCTTTATTCACGGATGAATTTGGGTAGAATGAAATCTAAGTTCAGTCGGGTTCACTCGGTTGAGCGCCGGTCGCGCTCCCTGGTTTTGGGGCGTGACAAGAAGTATCCCGGAGACAAAGATCAAGATGCCTATGGCTCAAAGAAGGTGACATAAACACAGTTTTTTCACAAGATGGCTAATTCCAACCAAAGTTCAAAGGAAATTGACATGCACAAAGTGGCAGATGAAATTACTGAAGACAAAGATCTCATCAAGGGTGAAATTCTCAGTTTTTACTAGCAACTCTACACAAAATGAGAATTGGAGACCTACAACAAGATTTGATGATGTTGCAACAATCACAAGGGAAGAAAAAGAGTGGCTAGAGAGAATATTTTCAGAAGAGGAGGTTATATCATATATCAGTCATAAAAGGGTGTGCTCCACATAAAGCTCGAGGTCCAGATGGTTACACCATGACATTTTTCCAGAAATCATGGGAGATAAACAAGATATTGTGGGAGCACTCCAACTCTTTCATCAGAATGGTCAGATGGTCAGGTGATGCAATGCCTTCTTTATTGCACTGATTCCTAAAAAGAGAGGTGCAATAAAACTCAAGGACTATGGACCTATCAGCTTAGTTAGAAGTGTATATAAGACTGCCTCTAAAATCGAGAAGAAAGGCGGAAAAGAGTGATTGGGAAGCTCGTCTCAGGACACCAAAATGCATTCTTTAAAACAAGACAAATTACTGATGCTGCACTAATTGCTAATGAGGTATTGGACTGGAGGCAGAAATCAGGTCAACCAGGTCTCCTTTTCAAACTTGATATTGAAAAGGCCTTTGACTTGCTAAACTGGTCTTACCTATTCAATATACTTAGCAAGATAGGGTTTGGTGCATATTGGATCAGGTGGATCAAGTTTTGTGTAACCAGGTCCTGTTAGTTTCTTTTCCCCACAAAAAGGATTGAGGCAAGGGGATCCTCTCTCGCCCTTGTTCATTCTAGCCATGGAAGGCCTCAGCAAAATACTTAACAAAGCAAACCAAATACGTTCTGCTGGGAGCTCAATTTCTGTCTCTCATCTCTTGTATGCAGATGACACACTTATTTTCTATGGAGCTGATAGGTCCCAGGTGCTATATCTCAACCTCACACGTGATTTTTGAAGTTATATCCGGTCTCCACATGAACAGATTGAAGAGCATTATTTACCCAGTCAATATAGTCCCAAATATGGAGGAGCTAGCAGAGCTAATGGGTTCAATGTGGGATCTGCCACTTGGATCAAGATTCATTATCTTGAATGGGATGGTAGAGAAATTTGAAAAAAGGCAACTTGGCAAATGCAATATCTTTCACTTGGGGGCAGAATAACGCTCATTAACAGTGTCCTAGACAGCATTCCAATCTACTTCATGTCCCTATTTCCTATACCAGCAAAGGTGCAGAAGAGACTAGACAAAATTAGAAAAAACTTTCTCAGGGAAGGAAGCAACCAAAACAACAAATTTCATCTGGTGAAATGACCAAGAGTGATTCTGCCAAAGGAGCATGGAGGATTGGGCGTGAAAGACCTAGCATTGCACAACAAGAGCATGGAAGTGGCATTGGAGGTACAACATGGAGAACACTGGGATGTGAAAAGATGTGATCATGGCAAAGTATGGGGAGCAAAGTCAATTGTGCACCAGACAGAGTAGGTTAACACATGGCACTGGTCCCCGGAAGCATATCTCAAGCCTATGGGGTGAATTTCAGCTCAAAAGCTAGGGAATGGAGCACATGTATCATTCTGGAAGGATAATTGGTTAGAGAATCAAACTCTAAAAGAAAGATTACCCAAATTTATACCTCATAGCTAGCAATCAAAACTCAACATTGTGACAAATGTGGCACAACTCATGGGATCTACAAACAAGGAATGGGAGCTAAATGACTATCTGGAGCTTGAGTCTAAGCTAGCTGGGGTCACTATCAAACCTCAGGAGAGGGACAGACTGTTATGGGATGGCCAGCATGATGGGATATTCACTGTCAAGAAAGGTTATGCACATTTATGCTCAAACAAGGAGTTGATTGACAACTGGTCGTGGAAACTCATCTACATAACTAAACTTCCCCCTAAAGTAAATGGCTTTACTTGGAAAACCTTATATGAAGCATGTCTCACTCAAGATTGTTGATTAGCATGACTCAAGGAGATTTGATTATATTTAGGAGATTGTTGATTAGCATGATTATATTTACGAGATTTGATTTGATAGCTGGATTGATTGTATAGATTTATTTTATTTCCATAATTAGCATTAGGAGCTTTGTATAAATTCCCTTGCTTATGGGATGTAATCACACAGAAATATAAGAAGCCTTTTCTTCTTCTCAAAATCTACATGGTATCAGAGCCATTGCTATCTTTTTGAGGTGAGTTATCTCCCTCGCAGCATTAGGGCTCCGTATTTATCAAAGAGGTCAAGTTTTCTCTCTCTTGGTGGCTGTTCACAGCACAAACTCCTTCCGGTCACTTTTGTTTTTGGAATTTTCTTTTCTATTGGGGTCGCTGGAACATTCCGAGCCTATCCAAACCAATTTTGATTTTTCTGTTCACCGGAGTTAAGGTTCCGTCGAGACAAATTTTGTTTCTAGCGTTGCAGATTATTTTTGAGCAAGTTTCTTCAGATTTCCTTTGATTGGGCAGAAATATGGAGACATTTAAGGAGACGGTTTCTGGAGAAATCTTGTCTTCGGATGAAATTCAGCTTCTCCGTCGCCTCCTAGCCAAACTTGACTCCGCTAATGTTGCCACATCCAATCATGTGCAATCAGGTACTGCCTTTGCTGCTCACCTTAATTCTTGGATTTTTGATTCTGGTGCAAATAGACACATGACATGCTCTTCTAAAGGCATTCAAAACTATTCTCTGTGTCTCAAAGGAGATAATGTTAAAATAGCCAATGGTTTTTTAACACCTATCTCTGGAACAGGTTTTGTTGTTTGTACTCTTAATATTAAATTATCATCTGTACTCCAGGTCCCTGAGTTCCCTGTCAATTGTTTTGATCTGTTAGTGCCATCACCAAAGCTCTAAAATGTAAAATGGAGTTCTTTCTCGATCACTGTATTTTTCATGATCTTCAAACAGGGAAAAAGATTGGCAGTGGTATATTGCGTGATGACTTGTATATATTAAATGGAGTTCAAAAATCTGGTCAAGCCTTTTTTGGGGAAAGTAAAGATGTCAACCAAGAAATAATGCAGCGACATAGACAATTCGGACACCCATCATTCTTTGTTTCGAAGAAGTTATATCCCAATTTGTTTTCAAGGACCTGATTTGAATCTTTGTTCTGTGATGCGTGTGAATATGCTAAACATACTAGAAACTCTTATTTGTGAGTGATATTAGAAGCACAACTCAGTTTATGACTATTCATTCTGATGTATGGGGTCCAACCCAAACTGTTTCTTTGTGCGGTAGTCGATGGTTTGTTATTTTCATTGATTGCTGCACTAAGGTGACTTGGGTATATTTGTTAAAAGCCAAAAGTGAAGTTTTTTCTTGTTTCAGTCATTTCATAAGATGATTTATACTCAATTAGATGCCAAAATAAAAATCTTGAGAATTGTTAATGGCAGCGAATACATGGATAAAAGATTTGGTGTTTATTTGGAGTCCAATGAGATAGTCCATCAGACTAGTTGTCCTTACACTAGTGCACAAAATGGGGTAGCTGAAAGAAAAAATAAGCATATGTTAGAAGTAGCAAGATCTCTTATGTTCATCATGCATCTACCAAAACCTTACTGGGGGATGCTATTCTAGCGGCTGCCTATCTTATCAACAGAATGCCACTTAAACCCCTCAATTTTCAAAGTCCTCTGGAAGCTTTAAAGGGTAAGAATGAATATACTATTCCTCCAAAAGGTGTTTGGGTGTGTTTGCTTTGTCCACATTAGGAATTCTGGGAAACGTGATCCTAGAGCTATAAAGTACGTTTTCATTGGTTATTCTCCGACACAGAAAGGTTACAAATTGACTGGATTATGAGCTATACTGATGGCAGTCTTATTGTCACAGTATAAGAAAAGTTTTCCTTTTTCAGACAGTCTCAATTCCTGTAGTAGCTTTTGTAGCCAAAGTAGTTCGCAAACACTCTGGGCCATAGATCTATATTCGGCCTCCGCACTTGATCTAGCAACTACACTTTGCTTCTTGCTTCTCCAAGTAATCAAGTTTCCTCCTACGAGCGTACAATAACCGGATGTAGATCTTCTGACATCTAGAGATCCAGCCCAATCCACGTCTGTAAAAGCTTCTATTTGGAGGTGATCATGTTTCGAGAAAAGTAGACCTTTCCTTAGAGCAGACTTCAAATACCGCAAAATGTGAAAGACAACTTGCATATGAAGATCTTGGGGATCATACATGAACTGACTCACCAGGTTAACTGAATAAGCTATGTCTGGTCTAGTGTGGAAGAGATAAATGAGTATTCCAACCAACCTATGATATCTCTCCTTATCAACTGACTCTCCAACTCCGCTTTGTAACTTGTGATTACTTTCAATGGGCGATTTTGCGGGTTTGCAACCTGTCATACCGGTTTCTTTCAAGAGATCAAGAATATACTTCCTTTGAGAAATAAAGATTCCTCTTTTGGATCTAGCAACCTCAATTCCCAAGAAGTACTGTAATTTTCCTAGATCCTTGATCTCAAATTCATGTGCCAACAACTTCTTCAATCGGGCCATCTCCTCTTTGTCATCTCTTGTCATTACTAACAAATTCATATGCCAACAACTTCTTCAATCGGGCCATCTCCTCTTTGTCATCTCTTGTCATTACTATGTCATCAACATAAACTATGAGAAGAGTGAGTTTACCCGTTTGATGTCTTATGAATAGGGTGTGATCAACATTACTTTGTTGGTAACCGAAGGAGATCATTGCTTTGCTGAATCTGTCAAACCAAGCGCTGGGGGATTGCTTCAGTCCGTACAAGGCTTTCTTCAATCTACATATCTTTCCTTGACTCTATGAATCTCCATGAAAAAATACATTCTTCACATCAAACTGTTGCAAGTCCCAATCAAGATTAGCTGCACAAGACAAAAGAATTCTAATAGTGTTCATCTTAGCAACATGGGTAAATGTCTCTTGATAATCCACTCCATAAGTCTGAGTGAATCCTTTAGCCACCAATCTTGCTTTGAATCTTTCAATTGAGCCATCAGCTTTGTTCTTCACAGTGAAGACCCATTTGCAGCCAACCAAGTTCTTGTCTGGTGGTGAAGTGACAAGTTCCCAAGTTTCATTTTTTGACAAGGCCTTCAATTCTTCAATCATAGCTTGCTTCCATTTAGGATCTGCAAAAGCTTCCCTCCAATTCAGGGGAATAGACACAGAAGAAATATACAACGCAAAGGCTCTATAGGAGGGAGACAAAAAATTATAGGAGACAAAATTAGATAAAGGGTGTTTGGTGGTGCAAGATCTAACTCCTTTTCCGTGAGCAATAGGCACATTTAACTCATTAGAAAATGTAGCTAACTCACAAGTAGAAGAAGGTTTAGCTTCGGTAGATTGCATGATGGCTTCTTCTGCTCTATTTCTCCTTGAGTAAGTTTTCAAATCATGCCTATCCAAACGCCCAATAGTCTCCCCCTGATTTTTTTCTCCAATTTCTTCCCTGTGACAATGTCATTAAGAGGTCCAGTAATGGAACTAGGTAGAATCACCTCTTCCTCCTTACTGCTCTCCCCTTGAAGAGGTGATGAGGTAATACCGAAATAGGGCTCAGATTCTCGAAAGGTAACATGCATGCTAACAAATGATCTCTAGAGGGGGGATGATAACATTTGTAGCCTTTGTGTTAGAGAATACCCAATGAAAACATACTTTATAGCTCTAGGATCAAGTTTCCTATAATTTCAAGTGCGGACAAAGCAAACACACCCAAACACCTTTGGAGGAACAATATATTCATTCTTACCCTTTAAAGCTTCCAGAGGACTTTGAAAATTGAGTGGTTTAAATGGCATTCTGTTGATAAGATAGACAGCCGCTAGAATAGCATCCCCTAGTAAGGTTTTGGTAGATGCCTTGTGAACATAAGATATCTTGCTACTTCTAACGGATGCTTATTTTTTCTTTCAGAGACCCCATTTTGTGCACTAGTGTAAGGACAACTAGTCTGATGGACTATCCCATTGGACTCCAAATAAGCACCAAATCTTTTATCCATGTATTCGCTGCCATTGTCAGTTCTCAAGATTTTTATTTTTGCATCAAGCTGAGTACAAATCATCTTATGAAATGACTGAAAACAAGATAAAACTTCGCTTTTAGTTTTTAACAAATATACCCAAGTCATCCTAGTACAGCAATCAATGAAAGTAACAAGCCATCGACTACCAGACAAAGAAACAGTGTGGGTAGGACCTCATATATCAGAATGAAGTCATAAACGGAGTTGTGCTTCTATTATCACTCACAGGATAAGAGTTTCTAGCATGCTTGGCATATTCACACACATCACAGAACAAAGATTCAAATTGAGTCCTTGAAAACAAATCGGGATATAACTTCTTCAAAACAAAGAATGATGGGTGTTCTAACCGTCTATGCCGATGTATTATTTCTTGGTTGACATCCTTACTTTTCCCAAAAAAGGCTTGACCAGAGTTTTGAATTCTATCTAATATATACAAGTCATCACGCAATCTACCACTGCTAATCCTTTTCCCTGTTTGAAGATCCTGAAAAATACAATGATCGGGAAAGAAATTGATTTTATAGTTTAGAGCTTTGGTGATGGCACTAATAGATAAAAGATTGATAGGGAACTCAGGGACATGGAGCACAGATGATAGTTTAATATTAGGAGTACAAACGACAGAACCTGTTCCAGAGATAGGTGTTAAAGAACCATTGGCAATTTTAACATTATCTCCTTTGGGATACGGAGAAAAGTTTTGAATATCGTTAGAAGAGCTTGTCATGTGTCTATTTGCACCAGAATCAACAATCTAAGAATTAGGGTGAGCAGCTAAGGCAGTACCTGATTGCACATGATTGGATGTGGCAACATTAATGGAGTCAAGTTTGGCTAGGAGGCGACGAAGAAGCTGAATTTCATCTGAAGACAAGATTTCTCCAGAAACCGTCTCCTTATATTTCTCCATATTTCTGCCCAATCAGAAGGAAATCTGAAGAAAATTGCTCAACAATAATCTGCCTCACTAGAAACCAAATCTGTCTCGAGCGAGCCTTAGCTCCGTTGAAGGAAAAATTTAAAACTGGTAGGGATAGGCTCGGAATGTCCAACGACCCTAATAGAAAAGAAAATTCTAAAAATAAAACTAACCAGAAGAAGTTGTGTCGCGGACAACCACCAACAGAGAGAAAACTCGACCTCTTTGATAAAAACGGAACCCTAGTGCTGCGAGAGAGATAACTCACCTCAAAAAGGCGGATACCATATAGATTTTGAGAAGAAGAAAAGGCTTCTTATATTTCTGTGTGTTTACATCCCATGAGCAAGAGAATTTATACAAAGCTCATAATGCTAATTAAGGAAATAAAATAAATCTTTACAATCAATCCAGCTATCAAATAAAATCAGATCTCCTAAATATAATCAAATCTCCTGAAATCATGCTAATCAATACTCCTAAATCAAATCCGCTTGAATCATGCTAATCAACAGAGTGTTTCATATGCCATCGGAAAAACAGCTAGCTGATGTGTTTACCAAATGTCTCAACAAGCAAACTTTCCATATTTTGTGTTGCAAGTTGGGCATGTGCGACATCTTTACACCAACTTGAGGGGGAGTGTTGATTAGCATTTTGAGAATGCACGGGAGAAAAATCTATTTTTAACAATGATGCAATGAGCCCTATATGTAATACATATTCTACTCCTACTACATCTGATACTAGAATTATTTACACATAACTATCTAACACTCCCCCTCAAGCCGGTGCATACAAATCATATGTACCGAGCTTGTTACATATGTAACTAATACGAGCACAAGTGTGGGACTTGGTGAAAATATCTGCAAGTTGATCATTCGACTTCACTAAAAGTCATGCCAAACTCCTAGATAATTGTGCTGAACTTACCAAACCAGACTCGAGGAGACTACTCTAGACCATAAAGTGACTGACACAAACGACATACAAGGCCAGTAGACTCCCCCTGAGCAACAAAACCAGGTGGTTCCTGATAAACAGAAGTAGGCCGAAAAAGCGCCGGAGAAATTTGAATAGTGAGACTAAGCCGAATTACACACTATAAAATAGGTTCTAAAACATCACCAGAAAACAGAAACTTTTTTGGAAATTACTGTTCACGTCGGAAAAAGTGTAGTGTTCACGCCGAAAAAAATAAAAGTTGTCAGAATTTGATGTAATTTATGTGTAGACTGAACCACTGGACGAGTAAGTTGTCCTGAAGAAGTTTTGTCAAAAAAGTAGCCAAAATGGCTCACACGCGCCGGAAAAGTTACTGTAGCTCGCCGAAACTCTAATTCTGGCGGCGCGTGGAGGCGCGTGACTTTCTGTCGGAGCGATTGACTGAGGTTTTGTCGCCTGAATTTTCCGAACAAGATGGTAGTGTTGGTTTTCGCACAACACTTACTGATGAGGAGATAACACAAATTAATCTTGAGTCGTCAACCGGAAAGATGCACGGTGACTGACTTTTCTTTTCAGATAGGATTGGACTTTCTGGGGTTTGGTCGCACAGGGGTTTCGTATCTGATGGTGGTACTGGTATATGCACAGTACCATTGTAGCAGTGATGAACCCTGGGAACAAGACAGAGTTGTCGGAAAATTGCACGGCGATGAGATCTTTTTTCTCAGATGTCGCTGGAATGACGCACAATGATAATTTTCTCACTGAAGCTCTGATACCATGTGAGAATAATCTATTTTTTACAAGAGCCCTATGTATAATACATATTCTACTCCTACTACATTTGAGACTAGGATTATTTACACATAACTATCTAACAAGCATGATTCAAGGAGATTTGATTATATTTAGGAGATTGTTGATTAGCATGATTTCAGGAGATTTGATTATAATTAGGAGATTAGATTTGATTTGATAACTGGATTAATTGTATAGATTTATTTTATTTCCATAATTAGCATTATGAGCTTTGTATAAATTCCCTTGCTCATGGGATATAAAGAAATATAAGAAGCCTTTTCTTCTTTTCAAAATCTACAAAGATAATCTAAGCAGGAGGAACACCTACATTGAATAGGTGTTACATGTGTCAGATTAAGGCAGCGAGTGTGAGGCATATTTTGCGAGTGTGAGGCATATTTTCTCCATGTGCAGTTGCAACAGATTGAGTATGTTCTTTTCAATTTTGGACTAGGCTGAGTCATGCCTAATTGTATTAAAGATGCCTAGGAAAGCGGATGTTCTTGGAGAGTTGGCAAATTCATCAAAAATACTTGGGTGTTGGTACCTACTTCTATGTTTTGGTGCATATGGACCGAAAGGAATATCAGATGTTTAGATAGGATATCAACTCCAAACCATGCTCTTAAAGCTAAATCTTTATTTAACCTTTTTACTTTGCTTAATCAGGCACCTGTATCTAGTATCATTTTTTGGACTGTGCTTGCTCCTTAGTTTTAACATAGGTTTTTTGTTGATGTTCATGAGCAGTCACACTCTATTTACTTGTACCCTCTTTCGCTATGCATCTTCTTGATGTTCCTTTAATGAAATTCTCTACTTTGTATATCTATTATTTCTTTAGATGCAATGACTATTTGTTTCAATTGTATATTTTGTTTTTGATAATGTAAATAATTTTATTAAAAAATGGTAGAAACCCCGTATACAAGCCATATACCAAAAAGAAGAGAACCTACACCAAAATATGATTCTCAACAAAAAAGATCCAATCCTCTATACAAATAGGGATCCCGTGATTACACCAAGAAGTAACAAGAAATATAAGAATATTTTGTAATTTTACAAAATCTTGTTCCACACCTTCGAATGCTCTCCTATTTTTCTCATTCCAAATAACCCACATGATCGCTAATGGGGCAAAACGCCATGCCCTTGGACTTCTCTTCCCACTCCTGTGAGCCCAACTATGCAACACCTCCTTTACTGTGCCCGGCTTTACCCATTGCGTCCCAAACAAATTAAGAACCACCCTCCATAACAGATTAGCCACCTAGCTATGCAATAAGAGATGATATACATTTTTGCCCGAGCTTTTGCACAGGAAACACCAACTAACATAGATGATTTTCCTCATTCTTAGATTTTCCGCTGTTAGAATCACCCCCCTTGAACCCAACAAAGAAACATACTTTTCTCGATGCTCTAGGAATCCAAATAGAGCAATGAGGAAAGATATGTTCTTCTCTCCCTAGAAGCCTCTTATAGTAAGATTGAATATTCAGTCTCTACTCTCACGCCACCTCCATACATCCGATGAAGTACTCGGCGTATCCAACCCATACTGTAACTCAACCATTTTGTGAAATTCTTTTATTTCCCATTCCTGTAGGTTTCTCATAAATCTCAAATCCCAATGAACTTTTCATGGGACTTACAAATTTGTTGGACTATCATCCCCTTTGGCACGATACACTATATACGTTAGGGAATGCTACTTTCAACTCGATCTCCCCGCACCACTTTTGTGCCCAAAAACTAATCCTGCTTCCATCCCCAACCCTGAAGGAGAGTCCACTAAAATCTTCCCACCCCTTCATAATACTCCTCCATAATCCACACCCAAACGGTACTGTGATGTTTCGAGTCCTCCATCCCCTTTTTGTAACACCATATTGTTCCGCTACCACTCCTCTCCAAAATGCATTCTCCTCCACCCCGAATTGCCATATTTTCGGGCCAAATCTTAAAAAACTTTGTTGGAACTCTATTATTTTTAGCCAAATAAAAATGTTTTAGCCAAATAATGGAGTTCCATGTGCGTATTTATTTTATTCTTATTGAGATGCAATGGTTATTCATTTTGATTGTGTATTTTTTTCCTTTCTGGGACAAATCTGTAAAGAACGTGATTGGCACTCTATTATTTATAGTCAAATAAAAAACTTCTTAGTCAAAATAATGGAATTCCAAGGGTGTGTTTCTGTTTATTGCTTCTTAAGTCGCAAAGACTATTTATTTCAGCTGTGTAATTTCTTTTCAGGCCAAATTTGTAAGTAACTCGGCTAGAACTCCATTATTTTAAGCCAAATAAGAAAAGTTTTAGCCAAAATGATTGGGTACCAACCATGTATTTCTTATTGTTTCTTCGTTAGATGCTATGACTTTGTTTCAATTGTGTGTTTTTTTTTCCGGGCCAAACCTGTAAAAAGTTTTGCTCAAACTCCATTTTCGGTCAAATTAAAAAATGTTTTAGCCTATATTGGAGTCCCAGCTAAGTGTCTTCCAAATTTGGCCCGAAAAGATGATTAAAAAAATTAATGAATTTTAAAAGGTAAAAAAAAAATTATTCTTTAAAAATGCCACGTGGACAAACAAATATATGTGGTAGTGCATATCTCTCACATCCTTGGACTAAGGTCGCCCATACGGTAAATGCTACCAAATAGCCAAGTCTAAGGGGTAATTAGGACTACGAAAAGTTTAGATGTGCACGGAGTAAACCATACCAAGTTTAGGGGGTAGTTTGGTATTCTGCCAAAATATACTCAATGAAATTATACTTGTTCTCAGAAGGAAAATAACATAGTATCATGTCCTATTTATGTCATGTTCCCTAATATTTTTTTTTTTTTTTTTTTTCTGTTGATGGTATGTTATAGTTTTAGACGTGCTAGTGTCTTGATGGAGCAGAAGCTATCAAATAGTAACAAAGAACGGAAGAACTCTTCTTTAAAATGAAGATGGCAAAACAAGAGAGTAAATACTACTCCCTCCGTTTCAATTTATGTGAACCTGTTTGACTGGGCACAGAGTTCAAGAAAAAATGAAGGCTTTTGGAATTTGTGGTCCTAAACAATTTAAAAAGGGGTCCAGAGTATTTGTGTGGTTATAAAAGCTTCTCATTAAGGGTAGAATTGTAAGTTTAAGCAAAATTGTTTCCAAATTTAGAAAGGGGTCATTCTTTTTGGAACGGACCACAAAGGAAATAGGTTCACATAGACTGGAACGGAGGTAGTAATAATCAATACTCCCCCCGTTTCAATTTAGATGATGTAGTTTGACTTGGCACAAAGTTTAAGAAAAAAAAAAAGAAGACTTTTGAAATATGTGGTGCTAAAAGCTTAAGGGGCAAAAGCTTAGTGGGACTATGATATTTGTGTGGCTATAAAAGCTTCTCATTAAGGGTAAAGTGGGTAGAATGAAAATTTTAAAGTTAAATTATTTCTAAATATAGAAATGTGTCATTCTTTTTAGAACGGACTAATAAGGAAAGTCTGGCATCTAATTGAAACGGAGGGAGTAATTAATAATAAATAAAGAAAGCGGTTAAGTGACTTTTTAATGCAAAGTCCTTCCTGGCCCCAAAAGGGGCCTTTTCCAATTACTTAGGAAAATAACTAAACTCAACTTGAATTAATATGCATACCAGCAACAAATTTGCAGAATAAGACCGAAAAGAGAACCACATAAAAGGATAAAAGTTTGACCGAAGAACCTAATATAACTAAAAGCGAAAAAAGGGCCAGACAATTCGAGGAGGGGTTGGAAGGTGTGCGCTCATGGATTCTATTAAGAGTATAGATTCGTCTTATGAAGATAAGTGCGTGATTGGAACGGGAACCCTGGTGGGATCAGAAGTAATGGCCATTTAAGCTCTTAACAACACAATGATTTGATTTCTAATGGTCCCAGCTGTCTGTCACGGACTTGTCTTTCATCATGTCCCTATCAATGCTTCTCAAGAGATGATTATCATGATGCATCCTTTATATGTCGTTAGTAATGCATATATGAAATTTGTAAGGTGTTAGGAATTTTCTATACGAAGCACCTCGCTTCATTGTTGAATATACAGTGTAGCTTGACCACATAAATAAGGTTCCATTTTTCTCCAGTTTGTTTGTTGTTATTAATAGTCCCTTTGTGGCTGTTACACTTGTACAAGAAGAACTTTTAATGTATGTGCATGCTTATTAATGGTACTTTGACTAGATCCAGCTGGAAAGATTTGTGATTTAATTACGTCCCTACTGTCAACATTTAACTTTGCAGGAGAGAAAAATAAGTTACATGGCAGCTATGAAACTTGAAATTGAACGCTTTCGCGTGAACCTCTCTGCTGCTGAAAGGGATAGGGCATTGTTGTCAATTGGCGTTGATCCTGCCAGTATAGATCCAAATCTGCTGCTTGACGATTCTCGTATCGGAGGATTGTGCAGGGTAGCAAACATCCTTGCTTTGCTTGGACATGCTTCTCTTGAGGATAAAGTTACTGCTTCCAGTGGTCTTGAGTTTGCTGATGATAGTGCTATAGATTTCTGGAATATAGCAGGAGTGGGGGAGATATGTATGGGTGGGACATGCCAAGTTCATGCTGAAGATGGGCCTGTATTGCATTCACTCTCTGTTTCAACTACTGCACAAGCCTCTTTTGTGTGTTCTGAATGTGAGAGAAAGGTTTGTAAAGTTTGTTGTGCTGGGAAAGGGGCTCTTTTACTTGCTATGGTTAACTCTAGGGAGGTTGCTAGCTACAACGGCGTGAATAGCCAGGGAGGAGCAATCTATGCAAACTCAGTTGATTTATCCTCAAATCATTCCATGACACTTGATGGTGTCATTTGCAAAGCCTGCTGCCATGATGTTGTGCTTGATGCATTAATCTTGGACTACATCAGGGTTTTGGTTGGGCAGAGGAGGAAAGCTCGCGCAGATAATGCTGCTCAAAAAGCTGTAGACCATGTGATCAGATTTACTTCGAGGAATAATTGCCAACTGACTCCAACAGCGTATATGGAATTATTTAATGGAGAGGAATCACTTGCTGAGTTTCCATTTGCAAGCTTTTTGCACCCGGTAATATTTTGGATCTATCCCAATCCACATTTTATTAGCACTTTTTATCTTAGAAAACCTTTTGTTGTTTTGATTTTTCAGCAACTGTATGCTAGGTTTATTCTTTTCATGAATCTGTTTAAACCAAATGCGAATGATGCAGCATCTCATGGTTGACGATAAACTGGATTCGCTTAGACCCAAAAGGCTACTACTTAATTTGCCTAATTACTTGATGCCATTGAAAGAATTATTTTCTCCATCTAATTACTTGATGCAGTAATTAAGGTGAAACTTGCTTGATGGAGAGCTTAGGTTTTAGCTCAAACATTATGCATATCTTGTTGGCCATACTTCCTAAAGTTTAAGAAGTCATTTCTCTATCTTTCTCCTGATGTGTAAACCAGATTCTCTTGCCTGAAATTTGGCGTTGGAAGAGTGGAGGTTTCTAAGCTGATTTTGGGCTTGTCCCTAGATTGCAACACGAGTTGATATAGTATTAGATGGATGAACTGAGAGAAAGGTTTAGGTAGCCTATAACGGGGCTTAGGACTGCTAGGCTGACCTGGATAGGTGATAACAAGAAAAAGTGGAAAAGAGGAAAGAGACTGTTTCAAATTCCATACAAAATTCCATAGGATTAACCCCCTTAGGTAAACAACTAAATCTTCCACAGAAACTGACAAATACATCATGGTTCTTCCTTTTGGTGTCCAAACTTTTGTTAGTAAAATTATTACCTTATCAAAAAAATTTCTTCTTCCAACTTGATTACTGCTAAATGACTTGAAACATAAAACTGGTATTTAGATGTCAAAATCTAGCTTATATTGATTTGAAGATTTGTATGATGAAGGTTCTCTTAGACATCTTATAGGTGGCTCTCAAGTTGGCAAAGATTAACTTGATCAGCAATTCTTTGCTGTTCTAGGCTGTATTTCTCTTGCAAACACTGCCAATCTATCTGGGCGATATTTAGTTGAAGTTGAAAAAATGAGTATTCAAAGTTGAAGTTGAAAAAAGTATTCATAAGTTGAAATTGTGAGAACTATTATTTCATCGGAAATACTCATTAATCAAGTTATCCAACTTCAAATTTCTATTTCAAGTTGAAGTTGACAAAGTACACAAAATTATAAAGCAAACATTGTATTGAAAATAATAATTTAATATTTTACAATAATGTATGTCCAAGTGGTCGCTTAATTGTGATTATCATCTTTTGGCTGGTTCTCAAAAAGAGTAGAATTTTTTTGGTAAGGTTTTTATCCTGAGATTATTTTTTTTGATAAGGTAAAATTGTATTAATCAAAAGGGAGAGAACTCTCGTGTACACAAAGTATACCAAAGACGTAGAGAATTTACATCAGAACATGATTCTCTACAAAAGACGCCCAATCTTCTATACAAGTAGGGGCTAAGTGAGTGCACCAAAAAGCGATCAAAGATAAAATGCTATTCTTAAGATGTGAAAAAGGAGACTCAATCTCCTCAAAAGCTCTCCTATTTCTCTCCCCCCATACTACCCACATGAGAGCTAACGGAGCGAATTTCCACGCCTTTTGCTTTCTTCTTCTACGGAAACCGCCCCAGCTATATAACATTTCCTTTACAGTGCTTGGCATCACCCATTGAATACCAAAGAGATTCAGGATTGCCCTCCACAAAGCTGAGGACACAGGGCAATGCAACATAAGGTGATCAACTTCTTCTCCTGAGCTTTTACACATGTAGCACCAACTAACAAGTGTAATTCCCCTCTTTCGGAGATTTTCAGCAGTCAAAATCACTCCCCTTGCAGCTAGCCATGCAAAAAAGCACACCTTCGTGGGCGCCCTAGGAATCCAGATCGAGGAGTATGGAAAAGTGGTCTCCTCTCTCACCAACATACTCTGGTAAAATGACTTTACGGTGAACAAACCATCGCCACGCAAGCCCCATCTCCAAGAGTCGCAGGATGGCTGGAGCATGTCTTGCCCGTATAGCAGTGCCAACAAAACTTGAAGCTCCGCAATCTCCCAATCTTGCATGTTCCTCCTGAATGAGAGGTCCCATACTACCCTCCCTTCATGCTCCTTGCGAATCTGTTGGACCATCAGTTCCTTCTGGTTTGAAACTCTGAAGACGTGGGGGAAGGAGACCCTGAGAGTATCCTCTCCACACCACCTATGATTCCAAAAGCTGATTCTCCTTCCATTCCCCACCCTGTAAGTGATGTTGCCACTGAATGCTTCCCAATTCTTCATGATACTCCTCCACATGCCACACCCGAAAGGTGTTGTGATCGCCTTGGTCCTCCAACCCCCTCCCGTTGAATCATACTTTTCTACTAAGACCTCCCTCCATAGAGCATGCTCTTCTACCCCGAATCTCCACAGCCACTTTCCCATTAAAGCTCTGTTAAATACCCTTAGATCTTTCACTCCAAGTCCACCCCACTTCTTTGGGGAAGTGACTGTTTGCCAATTCACTAGATGAAACTTTCTAGTTCCATCCGCCGCATCCCATAGAAAGTTCCTTTGGAGTCGCTCCAGTTTTTCTGTGATGCTCACCGGTGCTTGCAACAGGGATAAGTAATAGGTTGGCATACTCGATAAAGTGCTTTTGATAAGCACTTCCTTACCTCCTTTTGACAAATACCGTTTCTGCCACCCTACTAATCTTTTTTCAACCCGCTCGATCACTGGATTCCAAATCGTAGTATCCTTATATGAAGCGCCCAAAGGGAGGCCCAGGTAAGTAGTGGGAAGGGAGCCCACCTTGCATCTGAGAACACCAGACAAGGTATCAAAATTAGTAACCTCACCTACCGGGAAAATCTCACACTTGCCGATGTTGATTTTGAGTCCTGATACTAACTGGAACCACTGCAGGACCTGCTTCAGGTAGGTCAACTGATCCATATCGGCATCACAGAAAACCAGTGTGTCATCCGCAAAAAGCAAATGTGAGACTCTTCGGGCACTGAGCACCCCAATCGGAGCTGAGAATCCTCTCAAGAAGCACGATCCATCATTTTGCTCAGAGCATCCATCACTAGAATGAATAACATGGGGGATAAGGGGTCACCTTGCCTGAGACCCCTGGAGTTGCCAAAGAAACCACACGGGCTACCATTAACCAGGACAGAGAATCTGACTGTGGAAATGCAAAACTTTATCCATCCCCTCCATCTTTCCCCAAACCCCATCCGCATCATAATGAAGTCCAGGAACTCCCAATTGACATGGTCGAAAGCCTTCTCAAGATCTAACTTGCATAGTAAGCCGGGTTCTCTATTTTTCCTTCTGGAGTCTACAAGCTCATTTGCCACCAAGGCAGCATCCAGGATCTGCCTACCTTCCACAAACGCATTCTGGGAGGACGAAACAGTCATGTCAAGAACCTTCTTAAGTCTGTTGGAAAGCACTTTAGAAATAATCTTGTAAATGCTCCCCACGAGACTAATAGGCCTGTAGTCTCTGATACAAGATGCACCTTCTTTCTTAGGCACAATAGTAATAAAGGAAGCATTGATACTTCTCTCGAAAACACCATTCGCATGGAAGTATTCAATGGCTTCCATCAACTCTCCCTTGATGGTGTCCCAAAAGAGCTGAAAGAAAGCCAATGAGAAACCATCAGGCCCGGGAGCCTTATCACCAGCACAAGACGACACAGCCTCGTGCACCTCCTTCTCCTCGAAAACCCTTTTCAAGCCACTCGTTGTCTCCCTCCCCTATATGGTTGAACTCTATTCCCCCAAAGTCGGCCTCCAACTAACTTCTTCTTTATATAAGTTCTCATAAAACCCCACTATCGCCCCTTTTACTTCCTCCTCTCCCTCAATCCTCACCCCATCCACAACGAAGGACTCTATGAAGTTTCTCCTTCGATTTGCGACCGCCACCCTATGAAAAAACTTGGTATTCGAATCCCCCTCCTTTAGCCAGAGCGCCCTCGATTTTTGCCGCCAACTAGTCTCCTGAGCTATTGTTAACTCGACTATTTCCCTCTTAACCTCCCCCAATCTCTCTTTCTCAGATTCGTCTAACTCCCCCGCTCCTTCCCCTCTTTCTAAATCCCCCAATTCATGCATAAGCTCCCTCATTTTAACCTCAACCCTCCCAAAAACCTCCTTATTCCACCTAATAATATTTCCCTTGAGCAATTTGAGTTTCTTCGAAAGCCGGTATGAAGGTGTCCCTGATACCCCATAGCTTGTCCACCATTCTTTCACCTTGTCACCGAATCCTGGCACTTTCAACCACATGTTTTCAAATCGGAAGGGAGCACGCACCCCCCTCCCTCTGCATCCATCTAGCAAAATAGGCAAATGATCTGAAGTCAACCTAGGTAAAGGAATCTTCAGCGCATTCGGTACCAGCTCATCCCATGAGGGAGATGTCAGGAATCTATCAATTCTAGACCTTGAGTTGGACTCCTCCGCCCTGGCCCAAGTAAACCTTTCCCCTGACAGAGGAAGGTCAATGAGAAGGTGATCATTGATGAAGTCAGAAAACTCCTCCATGGCCCTCGAAAACACACTACACCCTAATCTCTCCTCCGGAAATCTAATAGTGTTAAAGTCTCCCCCTAGAACCCATGGAATGTCCCATTCCCCCATAATATTGGCCAGTTCCCTCCAGAAAGACACCTTGGACCCTTCCCCTACCGGCCCATACACTCCCCCAAATCCCCACTCCACCCCACTCACTCTATCTTTGACGAGGGCTGCCAAAGAGAAAACTCCCTTCCTAATCTCCTTTACCTCCAAGCTTCTATCATCCCACATAAGTAGGATGCCCCCCGCACTTCCTGCTGCTTGGACCCAGTCATATTTCACCCAACTACCTCCCCAGACGCTTCTCACGATCGCATCCGACAAAACTTCCATTTTGGTCTCCTGAAAACAAACTAGGTTGGCACCCCACTCCCTAACTCCCACTTTGATGATGGCCCTTTTGTTTGGGTCATTCATCCCCTCACATTCCATGAAAGGATCTTAACTTCCATAAGCAACAATAGCCCCCATTTCCCCACCTCCCCTAGCCGAGGTCCCTTTCTCTTTGTCACACACTCGCCCCCTTCTCTGATACACCACTACATCCCCTAAGTTATTTTGCTTAACACCTTTACCCAACTCCCTCCCTGCACCATCGTGAAGAGATTGTTGCTCAATCTCCCTCAACAGTTCTAACACCCTATCTTCCTTCCCTGCAACAGATACACCTAGAAACTTCCCAAAGTTTAAGAGTTTGTCCTCCATCCAAAAAGACATATCCCCTCCTCCGGTCCTTGACGAAATTGGGCAGGCTTCTTCTGTATGTGCCCTTTCCTTGCTACTACCAGAGGAATACAAGACCATAGCATTGCTAACACTAGGAGTTTTAACCTTTGAAGGGGTCTCACCATTTCCTTGGGGGTCAACAATCTCTGAAAATAACACCCCGTTGCTATAGGAATATCCAGAACCATCAGTAGGGTAGCATGGCGTAAGAGCGCATGGAACCCTTGGTGGCATATTAACTGAAGATACTGGTCCGACACTAACATCAATTGGAACATGCTCACCAATCTCCCCAGAAAAAGAAGAAACTTTGAGTGTGTCCTCAGCACAACTAAGCCCAGGAGCAGTTGAGTGGTTGATGGAACCAGGCCCAACAGAGGTGGGGGGCCGTGGATTAACAGCACCATCGTTTGCCGGTTCTGCCCCTGCAACGACGGCCATCGTAGAGGGGCACATGTCACTAGAGCTTGGTGAAGGAGTGTCACTGTGTGAAGCACCATGGCCAGAGGAAGGAGGAACCACTGTTCCCATATGCTTAGAAGCCTTATCATGCGCAGCTTGAAATAAACTGGACCCCTTTGGATCAATTCTAATGGAATTGGGGAAAGTTGCTGGGCCCATGTGAGGAGGCCCAGGTCTATACTTGCTGACAACATGCCTGGCCCTATGATAAGTAGGAGAGGACCGTCCCATTTTGCCTTTCCAGCCCGCATCACTGGCCCATTCACGTCTTCTCCTGTTATAATTTTGTCTTCGTCCCCCAATTTCAAACCTCCCGTCTCTTCTCGATCTAACGTCTGATTTCGGCTTAATCCAGTGAACCGGTGAACCCTCCCCTCCCCTCAGAGACTGATTTCCCTTCCCTTCTCTTCTGTTTGACCTTCCCTTTTCTTCCGTCGCTATCACAGGCATAAAGATAGGGCGAAATTCAGGGCTCAGCCAAACCCTATAACTCAAGTAGCCATCTTCCACCACAGTGGAGACAGGGATTCTGCTCCCTTTCCTCACCACAATCCTCACTCGCGAGAGATCGTGTAAACTGCAAGTGACATCAATAAAACCCCCACAGATTTCCCCTATCTTCTTGAATAGGTCAAGACACCAAAGATGCACCGGGAGACCCACCATGTTGACCACCAAAGTTTCGCCAGTGAAGCGAGGGTCAAGACACCCATCATGCTCCACCCATCTGTCTAGATTTAAAAAGTTCCCATTGAACCACCTGTTTCCTCTGACAAGAATTTCCGAAGCTTGAAACTTGTCAACAAAACGAAAGAGATATTGAGTGTCCCCCAATTGCGATATTTTCAGCCCATCCTTGACATTCCATGCCTCTGCTGCCCAGTTTCTAACAGCCTCCGGAGAACCAACCCATTTGGAGAAAGACCCAATGAGACTAGATTCCAAGAAACCCTTGCGCCTGAGAGTGTGCTCCTCGGACAGCGTGAAGTGCAGTTCCTGTCCTACGTCGAGCTTTCGATGGCATCTTTCCCCAAGTTCTAGGGCTGGCCAAGAGACAGCTTTGATAAAAGACATGTTTTCCAGTTTTCTGGATTCTAAAGAGAAAAAGGAGCTTCTCTCTGTACAATCCATCATATTCTAAATGTTTATCCTGAGAATTATCCTCTAGAAGTACAATCCTATAATAGAACTACATAGAAATTTACAAGGTTAGCTGTTTGGGTGCTCTCCATTTAAAATTTCCTTTTGAGAGCTTAAGTTTGCTTTTGGAGCTTAATTGGAAAGATTATGGCTAAGCTATGCAAGTGATTTAATCAAAATACTGGACTATGAAAAGCTAAAGCCAAAGACCACAGATTGTGTTTTCATTAAATATTTAGATTAATTCTTTCATGTCTACTTTCACGTGAGCTCTCTCTTTTGCACCCCATCCTTAATCCAGTGAAATTCGTTTTTTGGCATATTGTCATTTTTTGATGGAGTATTGATATAAGACTTGGATCTTTACAAGATTCAACTTTAGACCTTAATTAAGTTGTTAATGAAAATATTTGGCTCCTAAAATAAGTTTGATCTAAGGGTGTGTCCTAGTGGTCAACGAAGGCGTGAGAACCATGAAGGTTCAAATCCCAACGAAGGCAAAAACACTATGTGATTTATTCTTATCTGTCCAAGCCTTGGTGGACAGAGTTATCGGTACCTGTGGTTGGTGGGAGGTGGCTGGTGGAAGGTATCCCGTGGAATTAGTCAAGGTGCGCCTGAGCTGGCCCGCACACCACGATTATTAAAACGAAAAAGTTTGATCCATTACAATCAAATATAAGTTTGATCCGTTAAAAATAAAAGTACAATCAGTTATAAGTTTAGAAACCAGACATGTTTCTTTTTTTACTCCATGAAGTATGAAGTTGAATCTTGTAACATATCCTGCTTTCAAGTTCTTATGTCATTCAAATTTCCCAAAAAAAGGAAAAAACAAATTAATCTAATACTGTAAAAGTTGGAGCTGTCATAGCTGTTGAAGTAAAGCTTCCATTGATGATCCATTACAAATAACTTTTTTTTTTCTTTTTTCATTTGTACATTGTAATGGCTCTTGAATTGATGCAGCTCCAATGTTAGCTTCCTTGATAGGATGTCTAAATTTTTTTGTAGAAGTTCGTCTTACTTTGGAACTAAAAATGAAGGGCTTTGATGCTTTTGGAAATTAGGCTGTGGTGCAAGCATCTTTATTGTCTTTTTTTTGGTGTGTGAATGCTGATGAAAATGGAGTCTACAAAAGAGGGGTCGTATTAGATCAATCAATTTGGGAGCAGTTGGATTCAATCAATTTTCCTGAATTAGTTTGGTAGAAGTGAAACTTTTAAATGGATAAACTTTGGAAATCACGAAAAATAATTGCAAAGTTTAATATGATGATAATTAATGATAATAAGTTACGATAGCCTTGGCGTAACTGGTAAAGTTGGGTCACGTGTTCGAGCCGTGGAAACAGCCTCTTGCAGAAATGCAGGGTAAGGCTGCGTACGATAGACCCCTTGTGTTCCGGCCCTTCCCCGGACCCCGCGCATAGCGGGAGCTTAGTGCACCGGGCTGCCCTAAGTTATGATTAGCTGTTTTGTTAAATATTGGTACTGCCTTTTCTTCTTCTCCCCATTTAGAAACTTGCTGAAGCAATGGTTAGTTTATTAGTGAATCTTGAATTACCTGTGACACTTTGATTCTGCTGGTAATTCAGTCCTTAACCCTATTTTGGAATAGGGGGTTGGGAAGTTACTAGTTTTGTTTAGTTATCCCAGAAGTTAACAAATTCTTTCTTATATCTCTTAAAGATACAAACCACCTGCTCTTTGTGAAGCCCGAAGAATGTTTTAGTATCATATTGAAGCCCTACAAATGTTTCAGTATCTATAATAGGTGTAATCCTGCTCCTTCTTTTGTAGGTTGAAACAGCAGCAGGTTCTGCACCATTCATGTCATTGCTAGCTCCATTGAATTCTGGAGCACAAGATTCATTTTGGAGAGCTCCCCACAGTGCTGCCTCTGTTGAGTTTGTCATTGTCCTTGGTGATTTATCTGATGTTTGTGGTGTCGTTCTTCTAGTTAGTCCTTGTGGCTACTCGATGACAGATGCTCCTGTTGTAAGTACACTCCTAACATAACAAGATTTTTAGCTTTAGCAAGTTTTTGTCACATCTCAAATATGGAAGAAGCCACAACAGTTCGGACCTGATGTTAATCTGATGTTGTCATGCAATTTGCTAAAGTTTATTATTTATGTGATCTCATGGATGTAGACTTCCAAAAGCAATTATAATTTCTTCTTCTTTTCCTTTTGCTGGAAAGAGAAATGGTATGTATGTTTTAACTTGTCTAACAAAAATCGCATGTGATATTGTATGACCCACTTTGCTTTTTCATCACATGATTTGCCTATCTTTGTGATCAGAGAGGGTTTTTTTTTGTGCGACATAAGACTTGAACTGTGCTCACTATTTCTGTCTAACCTTGCACCTCAAAGAAGGAAGTGTAAAATGGGTAAATGAGAAAAAGGAAGGCCTCAAATGTGCAGTCTTCTAGGACTACAAATTGAACTGGAAAGAAAGGAGAAAAGGTTTCCTGTCTCCTGGGTGGAGAGAGGTGGTCTGTGGAATATAAACATGATTCTTCCTACTTCCCCTCCCCCAAAGTGGCACTTTCTTTTTATCTTTGGAGTATTCCACAGACAAATGGAATTACAGTGTTAAGTTCGCCCACGTTTCCGTTGTATTATTTAGGGCAATTGAGTTTCAGATGTGGGAATTTTGCTGTTTCTTGTGAAGGATGGATTGTGATAAGATGTTTCTTCTTGTGTTTTGTGTGACTGCTTTTATTTTTCCTGAGAAACAATCTTAAATGTTGGTTTAGTAGTCTACGTAATCGTGCCATATGTTTAATTAACTACTATCTGTTAAGCTCGTTGTTGAGTAACTTGTAATATACCTAATGGTTTAAATGGGCCTAGATTGACCATAAAGATGAAACTTGTATATGACAGATTCCTAGCGACTTGCTTCTTGTTCATGCAATTTCTCTTTCATCATGCAATCACTGTAGTATGTTGCCTATTTCATGCTTTAACTACTTGTAGTATGCCTGTAGGTTTTATCCTAGTTTAGCAACTTGCTTATGACAGATTCCTAGCAAATTGCTTCTTGTTCATGCAATTTATTCCAATTGTAATTGATGTGGTTTCACATTCCTTACATTGCTGAATTCTTGCATTAAGTAAGGAAACTTATGCTGTCTCTGTAGGTTCAAATTTGGGCAAGCAATAAAATCCACAAGGAAGAAAGATCATGTGTGGGGAAATGGGATATGAAATCTCTGATCACGTCTTCCTCTGAGCTTTGTGGACAAGAAAAGTCTTCTGAAGTGCCTAGACATGTAAAATTTTCTTTTCATAATCCTGTTCGCTGCCGCATCATTTGGATAACATTGCGTCTACAAAAAATTGGCTCGAGTTCTGTAAATTTTGAGAAAGACTTGAGTCTTTTGTCCTTAGAGGAGAACCCATTTGCGGAGCCTGTGAGGCGTGCCTCCTTTGGAGGAACAGTTGAAAGTGACCCATGCCTTCATGCCAAAAGAATCTTGGTGGTCGGAAGCCCAATGAGGAAAGATGTTGGGGCATCAAGTCAAGGCTCTGACCAGATAAATACAAGAAATTGGTTGGATAAACCTCCTCCACTAAATAGATTCAAGGTGCAGCAAACTCACAACTCTCTCTAGTAGCAGTTACCGTTTAAAGTTTTGTTCAAGTCCTGAAATAAAAAAGAAGAATAATATTCTAATCCATTCCCGTTCCAGGTCCCTATTGAGGTTGAGAGGCTAACTGACGACGACCTTGTTTTAGAACAGTTTCTAGCCCCAGTTTCACCTATGGTGGCAGGTTTTCGTCTTGATGGTTTTAGTGCAATAAAACCTCGAGTCACCCATTCGCCACCTCCACAGCATGCGAATCCATGGGGTGTTTCTTCATGTGTATTGGAGGACAGATTCATATGTCCAGCTGTATTGTATATTCAAGTGTCTGCTTTCCAGGTATGAAGACAAACTAACATTTTATCAACTGATAGTTTTCGCTGTCAACAAACTGTTGGACATCCTTCTTGTGAATTGATTCCATGGTTGATCTTGAAAAGCTATAGATTTTTTATCCGATTTTAGCACTAGACACCAATGCATTTAGATGAATTTCCTCACTGGTGCAAAATCTCAGTTTGCTAATGACCTGCAGCATGAGATTAAATTGGAGAGGATGGGCTAAACCTGAGAATTCCTCTTGCAAGTATCAGCTTAAGTAACCTAAACTGTTCCAATATTTTTTTTTGAGATGGTAACAGATCCAATATATTAATAAATCATCAGCACAAATTTTGTACTGGAACCAAGATTACATCAAGAGCTAAGACAAAAACAAAAATTAAACTTCCCTGTTCTTCTTACAAGGAGCCTAAGACTTCTATGATTGAATCCTGATCATCTATATATTCTGCTTTACACCAAAAACTAAAAAGAAGAATGCAATTCATTTTGATCTTCTGTACAGGGCTACTTATATCTTCAAAACACCTTGCAGTCCTCTCCTTCCAATTTGTCCACCAAATGGCTGCTGGGACAATTTTCCATCTATCTTTGTTAGATGTAGAGCTCCCCCCTGTGTTCCAGCTAGACAAAAGTTCATATGTTCTTCCTGGCATTGTCCATCGGATACCCCCGATGTTAATGAACAACTCCCACAGTTGTCTTGTCACTCTACAATGTAGAAACAGATGGCTAATTGTCTCTGCATCTTGGCCACACAAATAATATCTAGAACAGATTGGTAACCTTCTTTTCATGAGGTTTTCTTGCTCCATTATTCTTGCCAGCATATAACATATATATCAGTCTCTCCCTCAAATGAACATAGTTCTTCCATGCATTATCCTAGTGTTTACATGCTGGCAAATGTGTCACTCGATATAGATTGATCAGAAATCTGATTCAAATCCAATATAGCACCTATGGGTACATAAGAAATGTATTGAATCGATTCTTTTTAATGAATAGATCGCATTGATGCAAGATGCCGTATATTCAAGTTAATATTGTGAACCAGTTATATGCATGAATTGTGTTATGAGATAGACTCCTGTGAGTCACCTGACAACCAAGTAATCTGGCTTCAAAACGTTCAGTAGGTTAGTTCCATTGGACCTTGGATGATGTAGGTAGATATATAGAGTTTAACATGCTTACATGCATGCCAGCAATAAATCCTTACCTTTTCACTGTCGCCCTCAGCTTGCACAAGGAGAAACATAGCGTCATTGGAATTCGTCTTGCTAGTGATGGATGGTTTGGGTTTACCAGAATTTCTTCTAGATCAAAGTGAAGATTTTGTGACAAAATGCTTCAACAGAGACATTTGGATCTAGACATATATTGACATTTTTATGTTACTCCTATTCATTTCAGAACTATTGCATTGTCTATCGTATGTTTCTCGTCGAACTCAACTAGAATTTGCTTCATGGAGAAGAAAAGAATCTACCCATCCTTGGTGACAATGCGAATAACTAGAAAATCAAGCATTCTCGGTGATGGAAACTGTTTTGTTAGTTTATGACCACCATCTTTAGCTGAAAGAAATGGACTTTCTTTCCCTCCCGTGTGGTAAGAATTCTTGGGTCAAATCATTTATGCGAATACAGGACAGTTCGCCAGTAAGACTGGCCGGAGACCCAGACAATTCCTCTTTTCTGCCTTCCTAGAGGAATTTCTTTTCAATCCACACCCGAGATTGATATGGGTTTTAATGCATGGACAAGTTTGTTGAGCTATAAAAAAGCCACCTGCTTGGTTTCCCTAGAAACTGTCGTCTAATTTCTGAAATATGCCCTGATGATGTGGTTTTCCGCAGTTAAAGTATACAATTCTCATGACATTTATCTACAGGAACCGCACAGTATGGTCACTGTTGCAGAACATAGGCTGCCAGAAGTGAAGGCCGGGACAGCAATGTACTTTGATTTCCCTAGAGAAATTTGTACTCGCCGAATCTCATTTCGGCTTCTTGGAGATATTGCTGCATTCACTGATGACCCATCAGAGCAGGATGATTCAGATGCTAGAGTCCGGACTGTGGCAGCAGGACTGTCTTTGGCTAATAGAATCAAGTTGTATTATTATGCCGATCCCTACGAACTCGGGAAATGGGCCAGTCTTTCAGCTATTTGATTAGAATAATCACACCAATTAAGGGACTCAATGCATGATTAGTTTTGTATTTTTAAGGGTCTTTATTCATTCTTGTTGCTTTTCAGGTGCTTCATCAAAGCATTATTGATTCATTTCATGCTATTGTATAGGAGAATTTGAGTTTCCATTGTAAAATTCTGTGTGATTCATGCCGCGGCTGTAAAAACATTTTGCAAGTTTTGACCTTAGACGTGTAATTTCGAGTTTGTATTAAGATGTGTGTTTTCCAGTACTATGAATTTCACAAGTAAAAAAGAAGATAGAACATCATTGGTTTCTGCTATAATTAACTGGTACAGCTATTTTTGTATACAGAACTAATAATTCCATTGTCCTCGTAATGTTACAGCAATTTGGTCCATAAGAATGAGTTATACCTGCAAACAAAAGAATGTATAGAAGCTTTCATATAAGGAAATCATTCCGTTTCCTAACCTAAAATAATTTGTAAGATGGATAAAATTTACAGAAGTTCCATGAATCCCTTGGCGGATAGGTCCGATGACTTGAGAAGCAGCGCGGAACTGAATTTCTTGTTTGGTGTGAAATCTAATGTAAAAGGGTTTTAGGAAATATGAATACTTTATAATAGGGACAAGAAATTTAGAGTCAGGAATAACAAGTTATTCCAGCTCCAAGAAAAAGATTCATCTTTAAATAGATCAAATGACAAGTCACAAGTCAATCCTTTATTTTTTCAAACCTCTTATATCATACCACTAAAAATCAGATTGCATTTAATGCAAGTCAAGACGATACAGGCTACAGTCACTGGAGAAAATATGTACGTGATAGTTCATAGTTCAATTTTGGAACCAGATGCATCATTATGTTATTGAATCAAGTTTTATAGCGCATCAACTATATGTTAGTAATCTTTGTTTTAGTTTTTTTCTTCTTTAGTTTGAATAATTGTATATTGGCCGAGACGATATAAAAGGAGTACTAATCTTGGAATTTCATAGAATATTTCAAATATCGTCAAGAATACCTAAAAGAGGAATTTTCAAGATTTGAATACTTACAAGGTAATTCAACCACTCCAAGTTCATTAATTGTGATAATTTATGAAGGTTTATGGTATTTATGAGGTTGGTTGGTGGTTTGAAGGTGGATTATTGTGTAACTACCCAATAAGTAGTTTTAAGTTCTAGCATCACATTCTATGATTTGAGACTTCCCGTATGTTCATTTGATGTTTTACAACTTGCGAGTATGGATGATTTTGGTCCCGAAGAGTTCGGAAAGAATTTGAAACACTTGATCTTAACTTGAATCCTTAAAGTTCATAGAATTGACCAAAATCAGCAATTTGGATTAACATACTTGAAATCACAGTTTGAAGCTTCTAATAAGTTTGTATGATAGTTTTGGACCTGTATGTACGTTGATTAGGGCTCGAGGTAGCATTAGCTTCTAACAAGCTCAGCAGAGTAGCATGTATTGACTTTTATGTTGTATTCACATTACTCGCAAAGAACATTTGAGCAACCAACTTATAATCGTTAGCTTGAACATCGCAGGCCTGCACAATTATACAAAACTGGAATAATATCACAAGAAATATCACAATTATAACAACATGGAATGGTATCTTTTAACTTCTTTGCAGTGAAATTAGAGCCGGATGATAGTGAAAATGCATCTGAACTCATTCAGATTCTTCCACAGAGTTAATTCAATAAATGAAAGTTAACAGTGTGTAATGCACAGAAGAAAAATATGGTAAAACCAAACACAAATTAGAAGTCAACGGTAATGAAAATGTTGCCAACATACCTTGATTATGTACTTCCAAGCTTAATCTTCTAAAGCCACACACCAGCAAATGATGCTGGAAGCTTGAATTTAATAATAACCCTTAACACTTTAGACTTTAAATCCTTATATTACACTGATAAGCGATAAACACCTTGGAAAGGAGGAACTTTGCATTCATGTAATGATCACGACATATTTGCAGGGCTTCAAGTTTGAATATTAAAGCACAAGATTTCAAGCCATCTTGTACCATATAACCATTGCACATGGGTTCTAAATTCAAGCGATTTATCAAGCACAACACAAGAGAGACTTCGATTTTTAACAATAAAAAAGGGCAGCCCGGTGCACTAAGCTCCAGCTATGCGCGGGGTCCGGGGAAGGGCCGGACCACAAGAATCTATCGTACGCAGCTTATACAGCCTATCGATTTTGAACAATATAAGTATTATTTCTTAATAATATTTCTACTAGTGAAGACTACCTATACAACTTAGCAGTATGCCAAGTTGTACATTAAAGAAATTGTGCGATTGTATGGCGCTCCGATTTTTATCTGTAATGACTCGATCGGTTGTTTTGAGATGTAGCGCTCTGATTTGTGATCTGAGACTTCAAGTACGTTTTTGAAGTCTTATGACTTCGGTGCATGGTTAGTTTTGATTTCCGAGAGGTTTGGGAGTGTTTTGGAAGAAGAATTCTCATTTCGGAAGCTTTAAGTTGTTGGAGTTGACAAATATTTGGCTTTTGAGTAAACGACCCCGAATTGGTGATTTAATGATTGCATTAGCTTTGTATGATAATTTTGAACTTGTACGTATGTTTAGTTTATGTCTCGAATAACCCGAGGCCATTTTGGCGCTTCTAGTCGAAAGTTAGAAATTTGAACTTTAGAACTTTTGAAATTCTTGGTTTGGTGATTGGTTCCTTGTTTTAATGTTATTTTTGGTGTTTTGACCCTTAGATAAAGTTTGTGTCAGGTATATAGACTTGTTGGGATGATTGGATGCGGTCCCGAAGGGCTCGAGTGAGTTTCAGATTGGTTTCAGGACATTTTTTTTGAGTTTGCCATTGCTAGTGTTGTTGTTGTTGCAATTGCGATGAAGAGTTTGAAAATGTGAGGTTCGCATTTTTGAGTGTCACCTTGCATTTGCAAGGATTGGGGGGGGGGGAGGGGGGGTCGTCAGTATTAGGGCTACTTATCGGGCGGATTGGGCGGTTATATACTCTTAACGGTTTGGCTTATCGGTTATCGGCTTTTAAATGTATTAATCCGCTAGCCGCCCGATAAGATATTGGGCGGATTGGTATCGATTTAGCTCTTATCGGGCGGTTATCGGGCGGTTTATCGGATTGTTTGTTGACCGCTATGACTCAAAATAAAATTCCTAAGAAGAGAGCTAAATAGAAGAAATAGAGAGATGTGTATTCCAACGTATTTCCCAGTAGAATCATCTCTGGGGATGAGCCTATTAACAACTTATAACTATCAGAAAAAATAGACGAGAACACTGGGTATAATACATGATAATCAAAATTATCTAATAGTAACTAAATGGAATAGTAAATTATAACTAAATATCTAATAGTAAATTAGTAATAGAGAATAGAGATAGAGTACTGGAAGTGAAAGAATGGTTTTTGATTATTTATATATATATATATTCTTAACGGGTTAACGGATTATCCGTTAAGAAAATTGAATAATCCGCCCCCAAACCGATAAGCCGTTAATAAAAAAATTTCAATCCGTTCCCCGTCCGTTAAACCGATACCAATAAGTCATTAAGCTTCGGTTTCGGTTCGGTTTTCGGTTTCGGTTCGGTTTTGAACACCCCTAGCCAGTATTGCAATTGTGATGTTGAGGTTCGCAATTGCAATGGTCCAGTCATATTGCGACTTTATAGGCTCAGGAGTTTTTTCGCAATTGCGATTATCGGGTCGCGTTTGCAAGCTGCGCAATTACGAAGAATGTTTCGCAATTGCGATATCTGCAGTTGGGTAAAAAGGGAAGGGTTTGAGATTAGCTTATTTTATTCCATAGGCTTCGTAAGGAGGCAATTTTTAGAGAATTTTCATTCTAACTTCTAAGGTTAGTGTCACGACCCAAAATTTTATCTAGTCGTGATAGAACCTAACCCAACATGCTAGGTTAGCCAAATAATGAATAATACAACTCAAATAGAAGGTCGTCAATAATCCGTGAATAAAATAGCCGAGTTCCACACAACATCCCAAGGATAAGTAGTACAAGTCATGAGCTACTAAGATTTTGATTTACAAAGATAGTATGAAGAATAAATATAACATCCGTTTGAATACACATAATTAGAGTATACATTTTAAACTACCAAGAACAAGTGATAACATATATATGGAACACATATACATCTTCAATGCCCGCTTTCGTCATCCACAACAACTCAACTCCAAGATCTGCATGCAAGGTGCAAAAGTATAATATGAGTACAATCGATCTCATGTACTCAGTAAGTATCCTCACTAACCTCGATGAAGTAGTAACGAGGTCTCAAGTCAAGGATAATCACTTTACATAACCTGCACAACTCAATAACATATAAATGTACCCAACAATATCATCGAATTTAAATATGAAATATAGGTACAACCAATCGTGCACATAGAGAAGATGTGCGCAAGTCACATAACAGTTCAACATATAAAGAAGATATGCATTTGATACCAGCTAACACGTTAACAATTGCATATAGAGAAGATATACACAAGTACTATACCAGCTTAACAGTTCAGCACATAGAGAAGGTATGCGTCTACATCATTAATTCATCAAAGCTTGCAGATAGAGAAAATATACGTGAAATATCAAATAATCCGTCAATAGTTGCATATAGAGAAGATATACATGAAATATCAAGTAATCCGTCAGTAGTTGCATATAGACAAGATATGCATGATTAAACAAGACAAGTTACTCGGGTCCACATATAGAGAAGATATGTACCGTGAATAATCTCATCAAGTAAAGCATCATATAGAGAAGATATGCATAAAAGGCATGTACACATTCTGGAGCTACGATATAGAGAAGATATGCAGTGAAAATCATGTATACATTTAAGGAATTTGAAAATAGACAAGAGATGCAAAGTCCAATCAATGATCCAATTTCTATACTCCACGTCAACCAAAAACCTGTTGGTTTCTCACAATCTGCGTGCACACCATCAAGAGAGAAACATGAAAGGGTGACCCTAAGGGAATGAATCATTATCCACATGCTGCACGGACAACTCACGTGCCATAACTATACGGACAACTCATGTGCCATAATCATAACAACCACACGGACAACTTACGTACCTTAATAACTCAATCCGCACGGACCACTCACGTGCTATCAATCTAGTCCATCACACATATAGCTTATACAAGAATACATGTACACGAATAACGAATATCAAATCACATATTCATAGATTGTGAAAAATAGCATGCTAAGGTGTATGCATGTGCAAAGTGTATAACTACAGCTTAGCTCCGCGAATACGCCATACAATAGCAAATATCATGCTCAAACAGAGAATCAACACGTACACATGATCTCTAACATGATTCACGAAGTTAACATAGTAATACAAACATATAAAGCATGATATAAGAAGCACAATATCCAAATCCAGGCATAGTACGGCCTAAAGACTACTCCGATCACGAATCATATATAGCACCCGTATATACGCTCGTCACCTCGCATATACGTTACTTCTCGCACATTTCAATTAGGCAAACAAAGTCATATCCTAGGGGTTATTCTCTCAACAAGATTAGTCAAGAAGATACTTACTTCAGCCAGCCTAGCCTTCAACCACAAGTCGCGTAAAAATCTTGCTCTAGCCCTCTAATCATGAAAATCCAAGCCAATCATCAATCAAAGAAGTCAACCAATACTGTGGGAAGTGATCCCAATCTATACAGCTTCGATCTTTTATGAATTCCCAAAAAGTAAAAAAAAATCAACAAAAGTCAACCTGGACCCGTGTGCCCGAAATCCGAAACCAATACCGAAATCTGATGACCCATAGCCTGCCAAGTCCAAATATATGATTAGATTCCAAATTGGTACTCAAATCCTCAAAATGTGTAGTCAAAACCCAAATTCCATCTCAAAATCCATATTTTGGGTGTTAATAACTCATGTAGATTCTTGAAATAATACCAAAAATGAGTTGAAATCACTTACCCCAAATTCTTGTATGAAAATCACCAAGCAAAATCACCCCTCTCCAAATATAGGGTTCAAAATATGGGAGAATGGGTCCAAATCCTAAAATACACAACTTAAATCACTGACTGAAGTTACTCTGCGCGATCGCGACCAAAGCCACGTGATTGCAATTCACAATCACCCAACCTCCAGAATGAACAATACGGATCCGGCCTAGTCCACGCGAATGCGATGGCTAACAGACTTCTCTTCTCCGCAAATGCAGTGCTCCAAACACGAACACGATGGCTTGCCTCGCCTAGCCAACTCCTCCTCGCGATCGCAGCATCTCATACACGATCGCATTTTACCCCTTCAAGCTCCCATCCACGATCGCATGTAAACATCACGATCGTGACGTATAGAATCTCCCCCAGTGCTAAATTCCTCCGCGAACACGAAAAACCTTCACGATCGCAGTGCACACTTGATCACCAGAAACCAGAAACCTCAAAATGGTTCAAAACAATATGAAACTACCCCAAAACACACCCGAGCCCCTCGGGACTGTAATGACCCGACAGGTTATTTTGAGAATTTACATCCTGTTCGGCGGCTTAATGTCTCGAGCAGCTTCGTATTATATGTTATGACTTGCGTGTATGGTCAAGTTCGGTTTTCGAATTATTCGGGATTAATTTGGAAGAAGTATTCTTGTTTTAGAAGCTTAAGTGATAAGAGTTGACTGGATTTTAACTTTTGTGTAGACGACTCCAAAATAGAATTTTGAAGATTCCAATAGTTTTGTATGGTGATTTTGGACTTAGGCATACCTCAGGATTTGGATTTGGAGGTCCGTAGGGTAATTTCAAACATTTCGTTGAAAATTGGAAAGTTGAAGTTTTGGAAGGTTGAGAGGTTTGACCGAGAGTTGACTTTGTCAATATTGGGCTCGTATTGCGATTCCGAGAGTTGGATTAGCTCCGTTATGTTATTTGGCACTTGCATGCAAAATTCGATGTCATTCCAGGTTGATTTGATGTGTTTCGAAATGTGTTTTGGAAGTTGAAAGATTTGGAAATTTATAAGTTCGATTTGTGGTACGATTCATAGTTTTGACATTGTTTGATATAATTTGAGACCTCGAGCGGGTCCATATTACGTTATGGAACTTGTTGGTATGTTTCGACGGGGTCCCGGGGGACCCGGGTGTGTTTCGGATAGGTTACTAGTCAAATTCCCTTTGTTTGGAGTTGCTGATAACTGGTGTCTGATAACCTCCTTTGCGATCGCGTAGTTTATTTGTTGACTTGCCACACTTTCATCTTCACGTTTGCATGGATAGGACCGCAATCGCGTACGTTGAGGCTATGGTGAACCGCGTTCGCACTCTTCTTTCTGCGATCGCGTAGTGCTTTTCTTTGGGCAGTGATATTTCACCTTTGCGATCGCATTCCTTTTTTCGCGAACACGTAATGTTTCTCTTGGAAGCTGATGATTCCTTCTTCATGATCACATATGAATTTCCGCGATCGTGATGCATGTTACCTAGGCAGCAGAATATATTTTCCAGAATCGTGGGTTTTGTCCATTTTTCATCGTTTGAGCTAGAGACCTCGGATTTGAGCGATTTTTGAGGGGTTCTTCACGTGGTTGTTTGGCGTAAGTGATCTTTACCCGGTTTTGATTTTATTTCATGGTTTTATCTTTGTTTTCATCATTAAATTAGAGAATTAAATTGGAAGTTTGGGAAAATTTGTTAAATCTTTTAAAAGTGTAAAATGATGATTTAAAGGACGAATTGATATCGGAATTTGATAATTTTGGTATGGTTGAACTCGTATCGAAATGAGTGTTTGGGTTTTATGAATTTCATCGGGTTTTGAGGTGCTGGCCCGGGGGGTTGACATTTGGGTTGACTTTTTAGTTTTTGTTAAAGATTGAAGCTTTATTATCTGAAATTATTTCCTATGAGTTTTATTTATGATTCGAAATTATTTTGGCTAGATTTGAGCCGTCCGGAGGTTGTTTCACTCGAGAAGGTCATATTATAGTATCGGTCTAGCTTCTTTGAGGTAAGTATCTTGCCTAACTTTGTGTGGGGGAACTACCCCTTAGGATTTGAGTCACTTGTGGTAATTGTGTCATGTGAAGGCCGTGTACACGAGGTGACGAGTACGTACTCGGGCTTATTTGGGGAAATTTGACCATTTAGGGCTCTTAGGTTCTTATGTCCATTAAATATGAAGTTGTTTTGTCATGTTAAATTCCCCATTTACTAAATTCATCCTTACATGTCTTATTTGCAATTAATTGCTTCATGTTTTATCCTTATTGCCGATTAAACTCTTATGTGCCTTAACCGAAGTTGTTGCCTCTTTTATTGTCATGCTATCCTTTCCCTAATTGTTTATCCTTGATTGAAGGTATTATTTTCTTTTCCATAATCTGCTTATCCTTAATTGAATTTATTGTATCTCTTCCGTAATTGCTCAACCCTAAATGAAGTTTTGTTATCCCTTATCATTGCTGACTTATCCTTATTTGGAATCACTGATTCATGTTATCTCTCTTATCATTGAATTGTACTTTTATAGAATCATTGCTACACATTATCTCTTTCTTGTTGAGATATTCTTGTTGAAACCATTATTCCCTGTTGTGTCTTTCATTGTGAGCTCGTTCTTCCATTTATTTGTGTTTTGAAGTTCCTGAGTTGATTTTCTTGCCGTATTCTCGTATTATTGTCATTGTTGCTGTTGTATTCAGTGTTGTTAAATCGAGGGTTATGCGTGGTTGTGATATTGAAACCGTTTTGAGGAAATGTTGTGGCATGTGGGCACATATTGTGAAAGTCATTTATTTGAGTTGTTATGTTTTGGCATACGTGTTATTGTTGAGATAATTGTTGTGTTGTTTGCACGAGGTTTCTACCGTGCCTTTGTTATTGTGTTTGCACGAGGTTTCTGCCGTGCTGTTGTTACTGCTGATATACATGCGGTGGTATAAAGTTTGGGTGTTTAAACGCATGCGGTGAGTTAAAGTGGGCTTGAAACACGTGGCTAGTAGGGGAACTACTAGAAGCCATGCGGTGTGATAAGGTGGGGTAAAATGCGGGATGCTATTTTGGGAGAAATGATTTTCAAAACTAAATGTAAAGGCTCCCACGGTGATATAAGGAAAGTTTGTGATTCGTTTTATGATTTGAAACTAAATGTAAAGGCTCCCACAACCCCCTTTTTTGTGCACTTGTCTTTGATTGTTGTTTTCCTTAGCATACTATTAATTGTTTTCCTCCGCGTTACACTATTTGCTTAGTTCTATGTAGCTAATCTTGTTGTACTAGTCGTTGCTTCAACTTCATTGCTGTCTTTATTACACTGTGCATTTTTGTGGTGATCGTTTCTTATGTGCCATTCATTGTCTTTACTCTTACTTGTTGACTTGAATTGTGGTGGAACACTTGCACAAGCATACACATAAATAGATCACCCATATCGATTTAAGAAGATAAATCCTGATGTTATTAACCATTTATATGTACTCTCATCTACTTACCTTATGTGTGAGAGTTGTTCCATTGGCACGTGAGCCGTCCGTGCGGTTATGAATTGTAATGTGGGCACAAGGTGCCAAGTGATTAGGGTTCATCAATAGGGACCCACGAGATGTGATTATTAGGTTTGGTACCTCGTGGAAATGCCTGAACAGATCTGGTGTGAAAGTAGTTGTTCTTATTGAGTTGTTGCTGGTTTTTCCTTTATTCTGTTTCACCGAACTTAGATTGTGTTCAACTTGCTCTACAACATTATTACCTGACTGCTTCTTGTTAAAAATTGTTGTTACTAGTGTATCATTACAAGTATTGTGTTGTATTCCTTGTCCTGCTTAGATTTATATTAATATTGGTTCTTTGTTAGTTCATATTCATACTTGTTCAGGTTGTTTAGTCCAGTAGGTGTCTTGACTGTCCCTCGTCACTACTCCACCGAGGTTTAGTCTTGATACTTAATAGGTACCGTCGTGGTGTACTCATACTACGCTTCTGTACATTGTTTTGTGAAAATCCAAGTGCCTCAGTTATTGTCGATTATTAGCTAGCTGGTCGAGCATTGTGGTGGAGACTCAAGGTAAACCTGCCGTCACGTTCGCAGGCCTCAGAGTCACCTTCTGATATTGTACTTGTACTGTTTAATTCTATTCCGAACACTTATATTTATGGATTTTCTAGCAAACTTAGTAGAGCTTATGAATTGTACTACCGGTTTGGGGTATTGTATTGCACTTAGGATCATTGGTTTTGCTATTGAAAATTTCTGTTTCATGCTTCGTAGTTGTTCTAGTTAAATTATGTCTTTATTTCAGTAAGCATTAGGCTTACCTAATCTTAGAGACTAGGTGCCGTCAAGACATTCTACAGAGGAAACTTTGGGTCGTGACAAGTTGGTATCAGAGCTCTAGGTTCATAGGTGCTACGAGTCATAAGCGAGTTTAGTAGAGTCTTGCGGATCGGTACAGAGACATCTGTACTTATCTTCGAGAGGCTACAGAACTATTAGGACAGTTTCACTTCTTTCATTCCTATCGTGCAAGTTTATTGATATCGGGGTTTGAACATTTGTCATTCTCTTCTCTCACAAATGGTGAGAACACGAGTTGCAGTTACCGACGACGCTACCCCCAGAGCCGGTGTTGCTAGAGGCAGGGGTAGAGGCAAAGGCAGAGGTTGAGGAGGAGCACGTGCTATAGCTAGAGCACCTATCAGAGTAGCTGTTGAGGAGCCGCTAGTAGCTCCTGTTGGGGGACAGGTACCGGATACGCCTGTTGTGACCCCAGGACTTCAGGAGACTTTAGCACAGTTCTTAAGCATGTTTAATACATTGGCTCAGGCGGGGTTGATTCCGGTTGCACCAGCTACTTCACAGATCAGGGGAGGAGCTTAGACTCCCGCCGCCCGTACTCTGGAGCAGCGAGTCCACGTTGGTCAGGTTCCAGGTGTCATGCCGACGCAACCTGTTATCCCAGTTCAGCCCGTGGTTAGGGCAGCAATATCTAAGGAAGAACAACTTAGACTTGCGTGGTTCAAGAAGTATTACCCTCCTACTTTCAGTGGTTTGGCTTCAGAGGATGCGCATGGGTTCCTAGGGGAGTGCTACCGTACTATGGGTATTGTGGAGACGAGTGGGGTTGCTTTTACTATGATCCAGCTTAAGGGAGCGGCATATCAGTGGTGGCGAGAGTTTGAGTTTGGTAGTCCGACCGATGCAACTTCACTTTCATGGACTCAGTTTTTAGAGGTGTTCTTGAGAGAGTTTATTCCCCAGACCCTTCGGGAAGCGTGAAGTGTGGAGTTTTAGCAGCTGCGCTAGGGCACTATGTCGGTGCTAAAGTATGCCATTAGATTCAGTGATTTGTCCAGACATGCACCTGCTTTGGTTTCTACAGTTAGAGAGCGAGTCCGCAGGTTCATTGAGGGGCTCAGTCATGATATCTGATTCAGCATGGCTCGGGAGTTGGAGTCGGATGTTCCATTTCAGTAGGTAGTAGAGATCGCCCGCTGATTAGAGGGCATGCGAGGTCAGGAGAGAGAGGGTAGGGAGGCTAAGAGGCCCTGTAGACCGGGAGGACCTACTAGTCCCTATTTTAGAGACAAGGTACGACATGGTAGAGGTTTTGTGGGTCAGCCAGTTCAGTTTGCACTTCAGAATTCGCACAGTGTTCAAGGTGCCCATGGGTTTCAGGGTACCCATGTCGGACAGCTTCCACAGCCACGTCAGCAGAGAGGTTGCTTTGAGTGTGGAGATACCAGTCACATGGTGAGAGATTGTCCTAGACTACGGAAAGATGTGTCCCAGTGGGCTATTCAGGCTATGAGTTATGCTCCAATTGCTGATATCTATGCACCGCCAGCCTGGGGTGCAGGTTAGATGAGTAGAGGGCGCCTAAGAAGGGGAGGCCCGACCCATTGATATGCTTTCTGTGGTAGGGCTGAGACGCTGCACCAGATGATGTAGTACATGTATGGTTTCGATTTGTTATAGAGGAGCATCATTCGTATTTTGTTTCGGTTCTGCTTATCGGGGTGGGTCCTCCTATTTTACTTCACATATGGGTGAGCTTCGTGATTTTGTACTCCGCTTATGTGTTTACCCATGTTGGGAGATTCTATAGTGGTAGCCCGTGTCTATCATTTTATTTTTATTTATTATTGAGAGCTATGAGACTAGAGGTGGCCTTTTGTTACTCATTTCGGTAGTTTTGATATGATTTCTGGGTGGTTGGTTATGATTTGTGAATTAGATGCCCTACCGGTGTGGGAGTTCAGCATGTGTTGTGACCTTGCTAGCGAAAATTGAATTAGTGGAAGGTTTCAACTGGTATGATGTGTAATCTACTTGTGATTCAGAGCTGAGGATGGGATCCTTGCATTTCCATGAGGTTTGTTATGTTTGGACCGAACTGCGTGCCGCGGTGAAGTTATGTTAGGATGAGATCCTTGTGATTTGTTCATATACTTTGATTCTCCCTTGGGGAATTAATTCATAGTATGATACTGATAGGGAGTTGAGCCTATCGGGCTTGTTTGATAGTTCTTTCTTGTGTTCCCTCATATATTCAATCATATTCGTGTTGTGCTTATTGGGTTTTAGCTTGCGAGGTGTGTGCTCAAGTGTTGTTGGGTGTGACTTGTTGATTTGAGTGAATAGTTATGGCATCTTCGTGTTTCTTGCATCGTTGTCGGTGTTGTGGAGGTTTGGAACAGGGTTCTAGCTGATATGAGGTTAATTGCCGGTGCTGGGTTTGATTGTGGACATCTATTGTGATGAGAAATGTTGTTATGGACATAAGTATAGTGCGTTACGTCGTGTGGTTGTACCTTCTGGGTGTGGACATAAGTTGTTGTAGCTGGTTGAGGTTGGTACCATATGTTGATGTAGGAATAAGGTCTTTTGGGAAATAATCGGATGGTGAGAAGTTTGGTTATAAGGCCTATTAATGTGGGTGGAAGAGATAATCTTCAGTTCAGTTGGTGTTGTCGGACCTATATGGATTGGGGTGACGTGGGAGCACCCGCGGGTTTATGTATGGTAAGTCCACGCAGTGACTTGACGACTTCGGAATGGTTCTTGGCACATTGGAGGACGAACGTTTGTTCAAGAGGGGGAGAATATAACGACCCGACAGGTCATTTTGAGAATTTGCATCCCGTTCGGTGGCTTAATGTCTCGAGCAACTTCGTATTATGTGTTATGACTTGCGTGTGTGGTCAAGTTCGGTTTTTGGATGATTCAGGATCAATTTAGAAGAAGGATTCTTGTTTTAGAAGCATAAGCGGTAAGAGTTAACCGGAATTTGACTTTTGTGTAGACGACTCCAAAATGGGATTTTGATGATTCCAATAGCTTCGTATGGTGAATTTGTACTTAGGCGTGCGTCCAGATTTGAATTTGGAGGTCCGTAGGGTAATTTGAAGCATTTTGGCGAAAATTAGAAAGTTGAAGTTTTGAAAGGTTGAGAGGTTTGACCGAGAATTGACTTTATTGATATCGGGCTTGGATTGTGATTTCGAGAGTTTGATTAGCTCCGCTATGTCATTTGGGACTTGCATGCAAAATTCGACGTCATTCCGGGTTAGGTTGATATGTTTTAGCACGAGTTTTGGAAGTTGGAAGATTTGGAAATTCATAAGTTCGATTCGTGGTGCGATTCGTAGTTTCAACGTTGTTTGATGTTATTTGAGACCTCTAGCGGGTCCGTCTTATGTTATGGAACTTGTTGGTATGTTTTAACGGGGTTCCGTGGGCCCCGGGTGTGTTTCGGATGGGTTACTAGTCAAATTCCCCTTATTTGGAATTGCTGATAACTGGTGTCTGATAACCTCCTTCGCGATCGCATAGTGTATTTGTTGACTTGCCACACTTTATTCTTCGCGTTTGCATGGATAGGACCGTGATTGCGTATGTTGAGGCTATGGTGAACCGCGTTCACACTCTTCTTTCTGCGATCACATAGTGCTTTTCTTTGGGCAGTGATATTTCACCTTCACGATCGCATTCCTTTGTTCGCGAACGCGTAGTGTTTCTCTTGGCAGCTGATGCTTCTTTGCGCTCGCATACGAATTTTCGCAATCGCGATGCATGTTACCTGGGCAACAAAATATATTTTCGAAAATCGTGGGTTTTGTCCATTTTTCATCTTTTGAGCTAGAGACCTCAGATTTGAGCGATTTTTGAGGGGTTCTTAACGTGGTTGTTTGGGGTAAGTGATCTTTACCCGGTTTTGATTTTATTTCATGGTTTTATCTTTGTTTTCATCATTAAATTAGAGAATTAAGTTGGAAGTTTGGGAATATTTGTAAAATCTTTCAAAAGTGTAAAATGATGATTTGAAGGACGAATTGATATCGGAATTTGATAGTTTTGGTATGGTTGAACTCGTATTGGAATGGGTGTTCAGGTTTTGTAAATTTTATCGGGTTTTGAGGTGCGGGCCTAGGGGGTTGACTTTTTAGTTTTTGTTAAAGATTGAAGCTTTATTATCCGAAATTTTTTCCTATGAGTTTTATTTATGATTCAATGTTATTTTGGCTAGATTTGAGCCGTCCGGAGGTTGTTTCACTCAAGAAGGTTATTTTAGAGTATCGATCTAGCTTCTTTGAGGTAAGTATCTTGCCTAACTTTGTGTGAGGGAATTATCCTGTAGGATTTGTGTCATTTTTGCTAATTGTGTCATGTGAAGGCCGTGTACGCGAGGTGACGAGTACGTATTCGGGCTTATTTGGGGAAATTTGACCGTTTAGGGCTCTTAGGTTCTTATGTCTTATTTGGAATTAATTGCTTCATGTTTTACCCTTACATGTCTTATTTGGAATTAATTGCTTCATGTTTTACCCTTATTGCCGATTAAACTCTTATGTGCCTTAACTGGAGTTGTTGCCTCTTTTATTGCCATGCTATCCTTTCCGTAATTATTTATCCTTGATTGAAGTTATTATTATCTTTTCCATAATCTGCTTATCCTTAATTGAATTTGTTGTATCTCTTCCATAAATGCTCAACCTTAAATGAAGTTTTGTTATCCCTTATCATTGTTGACTTATCCTTATTTGGAATCATTGATTCATGTTATCCCTCTTATCGTTTAATTTTACTTTTGTAGAATCATTGCTACACATTATCTCTTCCTTGTTGAGCTATTCTTGTTGAAACCATTATTTGCTGTCGTGTCTTTCATTGTGAGCTCGTTCTTCCGTTTTTCTTTGTGTTTTGAAGTTCCTGAGTTGATTTACTTGCCGTATTCTCATATTATTGTCGTTGTTGCTGTTGTATTCAGTGTTGTTGAACCGAGGGCTATGCGTGGTTATGATATTGAAACTGTTTTGAGGAAATGTTGTGGCATGTGGGCACATATTGTGAAAGTTATTTATTTGAGTTATTATGTTTTGGCATACGTGTTATTGTTGAGATAATTGTTATGTTGTTTGCACGAGGTTTCTGCCATGCCGTTGTTATTGTGTTTGCATGAGGTTTCTGCCGTGCTGTTGTTATTGTGTTGCAAGCGATTTCTGCCGTGCTGTTGTTATTGTGTTTCACGAGGTTTCTGCCGTGCTGTTGTTACTGTTGATACGCATGAGGTGGTATAAGGTTTGGGTGTTGAAATACATGCGGTGAGATAAGGTGGCCTTGAAATGCGTGGCTAGTAAGGGAACTACTAGAATCCATGCAGTGTGATAAGGTGGGCTAAAACGCGGGATGCTATTTCGGGAAAAATGATTTTCAAAACTAAATGTAAAGGCTTCCGCGGTGATATAAGGAAAGTTGGTGATATGTTTTATGATTTGAGACTACGAGGTGGTACCTCAGTAGAGCTCTTGTTGACATTTCCCCTTTCCTGTGCACTTGTCTTTGATTGTTATTTTCCTTAGCGTACTATTAATTGTTTTCCTCTGTGTTGCACTATTTGCTTAGTTCTATGTAGCTAATCTTGTTGTACTAGTCGTTGCTTCAACTTCATTACTGTCTTTATTACACTGTGCATTTTTGTGGTGATCGTTTCTTATGTGCCATTCATTGTCTTTACTCTTACTTGTTGACTTGAATTGTGGTGGAACACTTGCACAAGCATACACGTAAATAGATCACCCATATCGGTTTAAAAAGATAAATCCTGATGTTATTGACCATTTACATGTACTCTCATCTACTTACCTTCTGCGTGAGAGTTGTTCTATTGGCACGTGAGTCATCCACGCGGTTATGAATTGTAATGTGGTCACAAGGTGCTAAGTGATTAGGGTTCATAAATAGGAACCCGCAAGCTGTGATTATAAGGTTTGTTACCTCGTGAAAATGCCTGAACAGATCTGGTGTGAAAGCAGTTGTTTATATTGAGTTGTTGCTGGTTTTTCCTTTATTCGGTTTCACCGAACTGAGATTGTGTTCATCTTACTCTACAATATTATTGCCTGACTGCTTCCTGTTAAAAATTGTTGTTACTAGTGTATCATTGCAAGTATTGCGTTGTATTCTTTGTCCTGCTTAGCTTTATATTAATATTAGTTCTCTGTTAGTTCACCTCCATACTTGTTCAGGTTGTTTAGTCCAGTAGGTGTCTTGACTGTCCCTCGTCACTACTCCACCGAGGTTAGTCTTAATATTTACTGGGTATCGCTGTGGTGTACTCATACTATGCTTATGCACATTTTTTTGTGCAGATCCAGGTGCTCGGTTATTGTTGATTATTAGCTAGCTGTTCGAGCATGTCTGTGGAGACTCAAGATAAACCTGCCGTCGCATTCACAGACCTCAGAGTCACCTTTTGATATTGTACTCGTACTGTTTAATTCTATTCCGAACAGTTGTATTTACGGATTTTTTTAGTAAACTCAGTAGAGCTTATGACTTGTACTATCGGTTTGGGGGTATTGTATTGCACTTAGGATCATTGGTTTTGCTATTGAAAATTTCAATTTCTTGTTCATAGGTGTTCTGGTTAAATTATGTCTTTAATTCAGTAAGTGTTAGGCTTACCTAGTCTAAGAGACTACACGACATCCTATGGAGGAAAATTTGGGTCGTGACAGGGACCTTGTCCAACCATGCCAATAAATACAAATACATTATCTAAACTTATATAAAGACTCGAAACACCACAAATAACATCAAAACCTCGAATCAAAGATCAAATCATTCTCTTAACTTTCAAACCTTCAAACTTTGCTGAATGTGTCCGAATCACACGTAAATATTCTGGATCATAAACAAACTTTGCACACAAGTGTCAATCAAAAAAATAAATCTATACAAGGTTTCAAAATCACAATAGGAGTCTGATAACACCAAAGCCAACTCCCAGCCAAACCTATGAACTCTCCAATTCTTTAAATTGTCAACTTTCGACAAATAGAGCCAAAACCCTCTAGGAATATCCAAATTCTAATCCGAACATAAGCCCAAGTCAAAATCACCATACAAACCTATTAAAACCATCAAATCTCGATTCCGAGGTCATTTACTCAAAAGTCAAACCTTGATAAACTCTTCCAACTTAAAACTTCCAAATTGAGAATCACTCTAGCAAATCCACCCCAAACCACTAGAAAATCAAAACTAACCATGCACGCAAGTCATAATACACCATATGAAGCTGCTCGAAGTCTCAAATCATATACCAAAATGCCAGAACTCAAAACGACCGATTGGGTCGTTACAGTTAGTATTTTTAATTTAGTTTTGACTATATATCATGATTCCTCATAGATATTTACCCCTAAATCTAGGATTTTAAAGTGTAGAAATTGGGTTTTTGGGTTGAAATTAAGAGAGCTCATTTTGCAAATTTCAACCTCAATTTGAGGTCGGACCTTGAAATTAATTATATATTTAGATTCGGGGAAGAATGAGTCATCAAGATTTAGTCTCAATTTCGAATTTAGACCAGGTGGACCCGGGTTGAGTTTTAGAATTTCATCAAAGATTGAACCTTTATTTATTGGAGATATTTTCTTTAGCATTATTTGGCTTCCTTAGATGATATTTGACTAGGTTTTGATCGTTTTGAGGAGTATTTCCAAGGCAAAAGCGGTATTGGGTTGTTACTTGATCCAAAATGAAGGTAAGTGTCTTCCCATGATTTGGTTTAAAGGAATTTTTCCTAGTAAATGACATTGTTCTCAACATGCGGGAGTGATGCATATTCGAGGTGACGAGTGTATATGCATGTGCCAGAGTTAACCATGTTCGGGGTAGATTATATGCTTCTTTATGCTTTGTTGAACTTTGTGATCTTCTTGACTTATATTTCATTTACTTCTATGAATATATGAGTATAATTATCTATACTAGAAATCACGTTTAAATATATGACATCTTTAGTGAGGATGATAGGCTAATCTTGAGATTCGTGATATACTTAATTTGATAGTAGTCATGCATTATATCACGAATACATATCTATACCTGTCATATTTGTTGTACTTGAGCTTCCTTAATCATGTTAAAGATCATGTGTAGACTTTGATGTGATATTTTGACAAAGCATCTCTTGAAAAGTTGGCTTGTTTATTTGTACGATAGTTGCAATCATCTCTCACAGGTTGTATTATGCTTACTCATTCCTATTGATTGTATTTATGCATCCTACCTTGCTTGATACTGATATATGTATGCTTGGCGAGGATGCTTGATATTGCATGATGGGTGTTTCCGTGCTGTGAGGATGAGTGATATTGCGTGATAGGTGTTTTCGTGCTGTGAGGACAAGTGATAATGGCACAACAGGTGTTTTTGTGCAATTTGATATGATATTAGCACGACGGGTATTTCCGTGCACGTAAGGGTGAGAGTTCATGCCCCAATAGGGTTTTTGTATAGGTGAGTATAAGATACATGCATTGTATTATGTTTATCTTTCCCTCATATACACTTATATCTGTTCTGCTTTGATTGTTAATATTACTCGTGTACATTTTACCGTGTTGTTGCTGTTGCTTATGTGCCACCTACTTTGTTTTTGTTACTTAGGTACATTATGCCATGTCTGTTACTATTACTCATGTGCATTCTATCTTGTCTGCTATTGTTACTTATGTAAATCCTACTTTGTTGTCACTGTTGCCCATATGCATCCATCCTTGTTTATTTTTGTCAAATCGAGAAAACTAAGGATCTCGTGGCCAGCCGTGGCATCGATCATGCGATCGATATTTTGCAGAGGAAAAGAGTCTTTAGGACATACTTTGTTCAAATCTTTATAATCTACGCACATCCTAAGTTTATTTCCCTTTTTAGGGACTACGACTACATTTGCTAACCATTCAGGATATTTTACCTCCCGAATGGATCCTATCTTGATAAGTTTGGTTACCTCGTCCTTGATGAATGCGTGTTTTACCTCGGACTGGGGTCTTCTCTTTTGTTTTACTGGGTGGAACTTCGGGTCCAAGCTCAGTCGATGTGTAGCGATTTCCGGCGGGATCCCTGTCATATCTAAATGGGACCAAGCAAAATATTCCATATTATTTATAAGAAATTTAACGAGTTTTTCCCTGATCTCGGGGGTTAGCCCCGTTCCCACGTATACCCTTTGATCGGGTAGATGCCCGATCAATATGACCTGCTCCAGCTTCTCGACCGTCGATTTGGTGGCGTTGGAATCCTCGGGGATTATGAAGGATCGAGGGATCCAATAGTTATTGTCCTCGTCTGTTCCCTGCTCCTCCGATTGAGTCGAGGCTGGTAGCTGTGGTTGCTATTTAGCTTCCTGTTTTCCTTTGGATTCCGATCTTTTTGATGACGAAAGTGCCGATATCGGTATCACTTTGTCGACCGCGAACATCTCTTTGGCAGCATGTCATTCCCCGTATACCATTTTTATTCCATCCGGTGTTGGGAACTTCAGCATTTGGTGAAGTGTTGAAGGAACTGCCCTCATATTGTGAATCCAGGGTCTTCCGAATAGGGCGTTGTATCTCATGTCACCTTCGATCACGTGGAACTTGGTTTCTTGAATAGTCCCGGCTATATTTACTGGTAAAATGATTTCTCTTTTAGTCATTTTGCTTGCCATGTTTAAACCATTGAGAACTCGGGTTGCGGGCACGATCTGGTCTTGTAGGCCGAGCTGCTCCACAACCCTCGATCGAATAATGCTGGCCGAGCTTCCTGGATCAATTAAAACACGTTTAACCTGAATTTTATTCATAAGGATAGACATTACCACTGCATCATTATGGGGTTGTGAGATTCCTTCTGCTTCCTCATTATTGAATGATATAGTGCTTCTGGTGTATAGTCCCGAGTTCATTTTTCCCTAGTGATTGATACCTTAGTGCATTTGAAAACAGGCCCTTGTAATATATCGATCCCACCAACGATCATGTGAATCACACGATGTGGTTCTTCCTGATCATTTTTTATATCTGCATCCCTGTCTCTAAAATGATATTTAGCTCGGTTACTCAAGAACTCTCGAAGGTGACCCTCGTTGCATAAGCGGGCCACCTCCTCCCTTAGTTGTCTGCAGTCTTTGGTTCTGTGACCACGCGTACCATGATATTTACATATTTTATTGGTGTTCCTTTGGGAGGGATCGGTCTGTAGGGACCTGGGCTATCTAGTATCTTTGATTCTCCCAATAGCTGACACAATACCTGACACGTCGATGCTGAACTTGTATTCTGATAATCGTGGTGCCTCTGTGGGATCGGCACATTTATTGAACCATTTTTGCTCATGAGCCCTCGAGAGCTCTGTCCTCGATTGTTCCTTCGATCATTTCGGATGGGATTGCATCCCGGACCGCTGTTTCTACGATCTGCATTGTATGGCTGATATCGGTCTCTGTTCGACCGAGGTTCTCTATCGATATCTCTCTGAGTTCTTCCAACGGCCTGATCGGATAAGTGAAACCAGAAGGAGTCCCTAATTGATCATCCTCGACCCTGATCTTCGACTGGTATCGATTATGTACATCGGCCCAGGTTATCGTTGTGTATTCAATTAAATTCTACTTTGGCTGTCGTGAGGCCACCGAACTTCGATCGTTCAAACCTTGAGTAAAAGCTTGAACAACCCAATCATCTGTGACTGGCGGTAGTTCCATACGTTCCATCTGAAACCGAGATACGAACTCACTTAACATTTCATTATCTTTCTGTTTTACCTTGAAGAGGTCCGACTTCCTAGTCGCAACCTTTATTGCTCTGGCGTGTGCCTTTACGAAAGAGTCTGCAAGCAAGGCGAAGGAATCGATGGAATTAGGCGGTAGATTATGATACCATATCATATCCCCCTTCGATAGAGTTTCTCCAAACTTCTTTAGTAGAACCGATTCGTTCTCATCATCTTCTAAATAGTTTCCTTTTATCGCATATGTATAGGAGGTGACATGCTCATTTGGATCGGTGGTCCCATTGTACTTGGGGATTTTCGGCATGCAAAATTTCTTCGGAATGGGCTACGGAGCCGCACTCGGGGGGAATGGCTTCTGCACGAACTTCTTCGAGTCCATAACTTTTAAAATTGGCGGTGCCCCCGGTATTTGATCAACCCAGGAGTTATATGTCTCTACTTTCTTGTCATTTGCTTCGATTTTGTTTTCTCCCATTTCAATTCGTTTACTGTACTCCTCAAACATTTTCATAATGACGGGGTCAGTCTCCGATTCATTGGCATTCGACCTTTCCGGCACTGGCTCAGTCCTGTGGACGACTTCTAGTTCTACCCCACTCGGCGCTCGATGTTGATTTTGTAGTTGTGCTATAGTGGCTTGTTGAGCCTGTAACATTTCAAATATCAATTAGAGGCTGACTTCCTCATCTCCTCCGCCCTGCATACTTCGACCACCAGATCGACTTTCCTTGCGTACGCTACCTTCGGGATCAGCGCCCAAATTTGTTTTTAGGGCGATATGTGAGCTGGCATCGATGGGGTTTGCAATTGGTACTCCCTCGAGATCAGCCTGAGGCACCTCGATTTCTAGGGCAACTATATTGTCGTTTTCCCCGTGAAATCCGAAACCGTTGTTACCATATGTGAGTGTCGTTTATGAGTTTGACATGCTTTTTCCTGGAAAAAAAATACTTACAAGAACAAGCGTAAAGTACTGGGTTATCGGAATCAGTATTAAGCAATCACTATTAGCCTTAGCCCTACGGTGGGCGCCAAACTATTTACCCTCAAAATTGGATAACACTTAAACTTATAATATGTATTTAAGGACACATGATTTCACTTAATACCGATTGATAAATATGAAGATTAAAGATAGAATTATACAATAAAGTACATTAAACCAGTATTTGAGTAGAACTCAACCCTTGAGTTAGAGTATGCAAATTGTTTACCCTCAAAATTGGATAACAATTAAACTTGTAATGTGGATTTAAGGACACATAATTTTACTTAATACCGATTGATAAATATGAATATTAAAGATAGAATTATACAATAAAGTAAATCAAACCAGTAGTTGAGTAGAACTCAACCCTTGAGTTAGAGTATCCTCGAACTGATTGATTCAAGGACAATAAAAACACAATAAGCTGAAGAACAAGAGTGTGAGCGAGGAAGAAAATTATATTGCCTTGTTATTAGTCGTGCCTACAAATGGTTAGAACTCCCTTTATATAGTAGAGGAATTCTATATATGGTACAATTCTCATTACATAAGTAAATCTCATGATTAACTAAACAACCGCTCTTGATTCGATCAGTTCCGAGATTTCCGCCATGATCTTCGATCAGTCGCGGATATCTCGCTTTTCCGTTATTATGCAGTCTTCGGTATCGCTCGATGCTTGTCTCGTTCGGTCTCGATTGCTATCAGCCTCGATCTTGGCAGGTGCCTCAAATCCTGATCTCGGTACCTTGTCTTCGTGCCTCGATCCGATCTACTTCGGAGTCATCCTTCGATGCAAACTTCCGGTCTCGGTCAAACAATAAAATAGGGTAGGCCTGGTTTTAACCGTATACAAGATCATATTTCACTCAAGGGCATGACATGTCTACATTACTAGGCGCACACCTTCACAAATCCTATTAGGAGTAGAATTGTTTCAACTGATATCTACTCGGACCCGGAAGAATTGAAGCCACTGCCACTACAATTAATGCCACATCGAGAAATAAATCTTTTGATGCTCTCTTTCACCATCTATATAAACCGTAGGCTCTTAATTATTTTAGTATCAATTATAGTGTTTGCAAGATGCATCGAGCTCCTATTTGACTTAGCGATTGGGATTTACATCTGGTAATTTCTCTTCCTATTTCATTTGCATTATTCCTTTTATCCCTTTTTCTCCTTATTTTTGTAGGTCAAACGAGAAGGATATTTTATTGTTTAACAAGAAGATCCATGCATGGAGAAGATAATCATAAGGTGTGAAGGGGTGGGTACTCATCCCCGCCCAAATATTGGAGAGATTAGTCTCAGGATGTGAAGGGATGGATACTCATCCACGCCCGAAAATCGTCGGGATTACTTAGGGTGTGAAGGGATGGATTCTCGTCCCTGCTCGAATATCGAAGAGATTACTCTCAGGGTGTGAAGGGATGGATACCCATTCCTGCTCGAATATCGAAGAGATTACTCTCTGGGTGTGAAGTGATGAATACTCATCCCGCCCCAAAACCGGTGGGATTAATTACGCTGTGAAGGGGTGAAAACTCATCCCCGTCTAAATAACAGAGAGATTAATCTCAGGGTGTGAATGGATGGATATTCATCCCTGCCCGAAAATCGGAGATATTACTCTCAGAGTGTAAAGGATGGATAATCATGCCCGAAAACCTGAGGGATTAATTAGGGTGTCAAGGGATGGACACCCATCCCCGCCTAAATATCGGAGAGATTACTCTTAGGGTGTGAAGGGATGGGTACCCATTTCAACCCGAAAATCGAAGAGATTACTCTTAGGGTATGAAGGGATGGATACTCATCCCTGCCAGATAATCGGAGGCCATTTCATACATTATGACCATTGTACCCATTCCAATATTCATGATTTGGATGCAAATGAAAATATTTTTCTTTGCAACCTGAAGAGATGGTAAATTTTAGAGACTATACCTCGCCTTCCTCCAAACATAGACATCTCATAATCGAGACTGCAGATGGCATAGAACAAACCAAACTTTGATTCCCACTACACAAGTTGGCTGGTATGCAGCCTTATGGACTTCTTTAAGGGACCCGCTTCCTGTAGAAAACTTGACCTTGGAGCACAAGTCTAACTCTAATCCATTGTCCAAGATGCGGTCTCTCCAAACGCCAATTCATCGCCACTTAAACATTTCTAGCAACCTTCTGTACTTAGGGCGACGCATAATTCAAGGAGAGATACATTGGGGAAACACGGTAACAATCGAGGGCGAGTATCGTCATATACCAGGATATTGGGAATATACTGAAGATGTACTTGGTGGAAGCCAACAAACCCTAAGTACAACAAAGATTTATGATTTTGTTTATGCCTCGCTTTTCACTTATGATCGAAACTCGAACATTTTGCAAGAATTTTGTGAGGCTTGGTACCCCACAAAATTCTATAAGCATTTATACTTGTAGCCCGAATGTGGGTTTTAAGTAAGATGCTATGCTATAGTAAAATAAAGGATATTAATCATACTGAAATTTGGTTTCATTTGGAGCTAATTTGAGGTGCTTGGGATTGAATTTTTTAAAAACCCACCATTGTTGAGTTTGAAACTTTAAGATTTGTTGTTTGATTCAAAGTATATATTTTAAAAAAGTTATTTATAGTATCTTTAGAAAGTTCATACGGGAGATTTTTGAAGATTTATTTTGAAGATAGAAAGTTATTCCTTCTTGAGAAGCACAGGGTTCAATTTCCTTTTAACAAATATATAACAATTTGTTATCCTTCATTCATATCAGTAGAGGATGAGATCCAGCTTAAGTTCAATTATCTTGTTCTCCTTTTGTTTGAGCAATTGATGAAATATTTTCTGATGTCTTCCATTTTGTAAAATCATTTTATCGAAGTACGATAAAATAATTTGTTGACAAGTCCTTATTTTTTCTATTTAAATATTTTCTCCCTTCAGATGTGAGATGTCAAAGGGTTTAGTAAATGGTGTTAATGACAAAATTAATGCAAAAATACGCTCACAATGTTTGATTAGACTTGGAACCAGTTATTTGGTGATAAACTATTGCATAGAATGATCGGATTGCAGTAAGCTAGGATGAAATAGTTATATATCTGAAGTTTATTTATTTAAAGATTGCTAAACTGCTGAATTTGCAGATGTCGGCCGATAAAACAATCATAGCATCAACAAGCTGCCCACCTAAAAAGAAGCGTCAATACTCAGTAGAAGAACTCTTTAAAATGAAGCTTCGGCGACGTGAGCTGTACAGAGAGCTATCATTTGATAAAAGTGAATCGCTTTTATCACAGCGACGATCAAAAGAGTTTGAATCAAAAAGTCAGCGTGTGTTGCTTGATTCCAGTAAAGAAGGATTATCGTTCAAAGCTGAGGTTGAGTTACCTAAGAAAACAACTCTCATGATATGTGAGCCATCTTCTGTTACTGAGAGAGGTAAGAAACAAAAAGATATAATTTCTACATGATACAGACTAAACACGAAGACACATATACACACATACTCTTTGTATATATATATGAATGCAAATGTGTCTTCTTTTTCATGGCTTTACTTAGATATGATTTGCTAATGCTTTGTATGTTTTGATTCTATATTAGTCGATATATCTTCAGCTGTTGGGGCATCTACTTGGCCGACTGCTGGCTCTGGCAAAGGAAAGAATCTTACTGACCACTTTTTCGTGTTTGAACTTGTTAAATCGGAGGAAATATCTTGTTTAAAGTTGAATATACTATGTTCTAATATACTAATTATAATTATTTTATATTAAGTTTGACATCTGTACACCCCATGAACGACATGATCCAGAGACATTGCCTATCACAAACAAAGGTTCGTTTCAATTAAATCTTATACCGATACCCACTGCTAATCTTTTCTCAACACTAATGCTATAATTATTGCAACTAATATGCACATGTTATGGATAAACAACAATATGGTTGAACATTAAACAATTGTCCAGTAGTCCACGCATTCTAAAAATGGTACCAGACTGTAAATACAGTGGTGCAAAAAGATTTGAATATAGCCACCAACATTTTATTGTAGTAATGGTTCTGTTAAGTTGATGTCACATAAAATTCTTACTGAATTGTTCAATCTTTATTTAGGAAATACTGAAGTATTTGAACACTTCCGTACCTACCTTAGAATGTACAATAATGTGTTTGCATCTACTTCACTTGGAGTAAAGTATAACGAAGTTCTAGCAAAAAGAAACCATGGAATTTACACATTTAAAGTACAAGGGCAAATGTATCACTTCATAAATGATTTGATTCCGCCAACTCGATAGCTAAAAGATTTATAGCTGTATTTTTATGATGATAACACATATATACTCAATCGAATGGCTTCCTCAAGTATACTTAGGTAGTCCGTTATTGGGAAACTAATGGATATACTGAAGATAAATCCTTATTGTATCTTCTTGAAATCTCTGATACATATTCCAGATTTTTCAAACTTTTATATTGCATTGAGGTGCAGTCCTGGCTTAGATCAATGAGTATATAACCTTCCAAGCGTGTTAGATGTGGCAGCATTATGGCTAGAACAAAAAACTAATAATAATAGTTTTGCACTGCTTATTCGAATTCATACTCATAGTAACAAGAGCCAATTAGTAAATTACTATTATGGTTGCTATGATATTTTGCAATACTCACTTTTATTTTCATATGGCCAAAATGGATGGCACTGTGGTATTCAAAAGGTTACACAGCCTGGACATAAATTAATAAAAAAAGAGCTTACTATGAAAATGAACAACTTCTAAGTGTATCCAATATGTGTTTAATTGATGGACTACTTAAGATGGAAGATGAAGTTCTACAAAAGGGTAAACGAAAAAGAGATATTATTTCTTGTCGTGAATACTACTATTTTAAACTTCAGATGAGATATAACGAGGAAAATGGGGTTTTACATTCTGGCAGATTATTTCAACAATATTCAGTTGATGAATTCATAAAAGTAGAAACTCAAAGGTTAGATTTTCCCTCATTTAACCAAGATTTATTTCAAGTTGATGTACTAAACGGTATTTTGGATATCCTAAGACTTGGCGAAAGAGAAGCTTCTAAGATAGGGAAAAAGAATTATTTTCCGACAAGTTTTATGGGTGGTCCGAGAGATATACTGTAACGACCCGGCCAGTCGTTTTGAGTATTTTAGCCTTGTTCCCCTATTTATTGCCTCTTCTATATTATATTATGGCTATGTGACTTATCGGAATGGTTGTTTTAGTTTTGGATAAATTTTGGAGTGAATTGGGATACTTAGTCCCAAAGTCGGAAGCTTAAATTGAAAGAGTTGTCATGGGTTTGACTTTTATGTAGATAACTCCGAAATGGATTTTTTATGGTTTCGATAGCTTCGTGTGGTAATTTTGGACTTAGACATATATTCGGATATTGATTTGAAGGTCTGTAGGTCATTTTGGCTTGAATTGGCGAAAATTAGAAAGTTGAAGGTTTGGAAGATTGAGAAGTTTGACCGAGAGTTGCCTTTATTGATATCAGATCCGTATTTTGGTTCCGAGAGTTAGAATAGGAGTCTTTTGTCAATTATGACTTGTACGCAAAATTTTAGATCATGTGGATTTAATTTGGTATGTTTCGGCATTAGTTTTAGAAGTTAGAAGGTCATTAGTTCATTAGTTCATTAGGCTTAAATCACTGTATGATTTATGGTTTTGGTATAGTTTGATTTTATTTGAGGCTTCGAGCGAGCTCGTATCGTGTTTTAGGACTTGTTGGTATATTCGAACGGGGTCCCGAGGGCCTCGGGTGTGTTTCAGATTGAGTTCAGGCTGTTTGTTCATGTATTGAGATTGCTGGTTTTCTGTGTTTCTAGTTTCTTTCACTGCGTTCGTGAAGGTTCACCCGCGATCACGTAGGTTCCTTGTTGGCATATGAGAATTTGCTCTTTGTGATCACATAAATGAGGACATATTCACGGAAGGTTGGAATGTTGTGCACTACGAACGTGGTTAAGGTATTGCGATCGTGTAGAAGGGGGGAGAGGTTATGGGAAGACACACATTGTTCATCGCGTTCGCGTGGCCGTTACCGCAATCGCGTAGCCTGGAGATCACTGGTCATCGCGTTCGCGACTGGAGTCTGGTGATCGCGTAGGAGGATTTTGTGAGCGGGTGTACCTTGTTCTCTACGATCGCGTTTGCTTTTCCACGAACGCGTAAGGTAATAACTGGGCAACAGATATTTAATTTCCAAATCGAGGGTTTTGTTTCATTTTTCATATTTTGAGTTAGAGACCTCGGGTTTGGGCGATTTTTGAAGAGATTAGAAAGGTGTTGATCGGGGTAAGTGATTTTAACTCGGATTTGACTATTATACATGAATCCATCATTATTTTTATCATTTAATTAGTGTTTTGAGTTGGAAAAATTGGGGAATTTTGTGAAAACTTTCTAACCTATAATTTGAGGATTTGAAGGTCGATTTGAGGTCATAATTGAATAATTTTAGTATGGTTGGACTCGTTATTGAATGGGTATTCGGATTTTGTAAGTTTGACCGTGTTCCAAGATGCGGGCCCGGGTTAACTTTTTGATTTTTTTTAAAGATTGCAACTTTATTATCTGCAATAGTTTCCTATGGTTTGTATTTATGGTATAAAGTTATTTTGGCTAGATTAGAGCCGTTTGGAGTTGGATATTCTCGGAAAAGGCTTACTAGTGGATTGAGTTAGCTTGTTTGAGGTAAGTATTTTGCCTAACTTTGTGTGGGGAAATTACCCCTTAGGATTGGAGTTGTTTTGTGTTATTTGTGGTATATGAAATCCGTGTACGCAAGTTTTACGAGTGGGTACACGGGCTATATGTAGTAATTGAACCGTTTAGGCTACTTAGATTTTTTTCATGCCTTTAATCGAATTGTCATAACATGTTATATCTTTCATCGTTAATTTATCCTTACATGCTTTATTTGACATTGTTAATGCTTGTCCCATCTTTTACTTGTTATTTTCCCTTACATGCTTAGTTGAAGTTATTGTTTCCTTATTGCCTTGTTAATTATTTAACTATTGAGTTACCTTACTCGAAATTGTTATTTCTTGGAATATCTTTTGTTGAACTCTAGTGTTGAAGTCGTAAAAACCGTTATCACTTGAGGCTAAATTGTTAATTGTTGAGATATCATTCTTGTTGAGTTATTCACGATTATTTTGTTATTGTCGAGATTCTTGTATACATTTTGGTTGAGCCATGGGCTATTTGTTGTGAAAATATTGGTATTATTGATTCTTTTGGCAGGTTGTGGCATATGGGCACTTGTGGTACGAGTGTGATTATATTGTGATATTGATGTGCATGTGGCGGTATAAGGATAGGGGCTAATTTGCATGCAGCGGTATAAGGTGGGATTTATGTGCGTGTTGCTACTACGGGAATTACTTGAATCCACACGGCGACATAAGGTTGGCTAAAATGCGAGTAGCTATTTCGGTAAAACTATTTTCAAAACTATCTAAATGTAAGGCTCATATGGCGGTATACAGAAAGATTGTGATTCTGATTGTGAAATGAGATACGAGGCGGTACCTCGGTTGTGATTCTTGTTGTTATCTTTCATTTATATCACTTTTGTTGTTTGCATTATTTTCTTGTTATTCTAATTATGTGTTCCTCCCTTGTTGCCTTTATTGCCTTAAATTCAGTTGTAGATTACCTTGTTGTATTTTTTTCATTGCCTTATTTTCTCATTTCCATTATTATATTGTATCACACTTGTTCAGCTTCTTTTATTATCCTAGTAGGTGTCTTGACATGACCTCGTCACTACTTTATCGAGGTTAGGCTTGATACTTACCGGGTACCATTGTGGTGTAGTCGTACTACGCTTCTACACATCTTTTTGTGCAGATCCAGATACCTCATACCAAGCTAGGTACGAGTGAGTAGAGCTTTCAGATCGGAGACAAAGGTATACATGCCGGTGTTCGCAGTCCTCGGAGTCACCCTTTGTCCTTGTTTTTCTAATGCATACTCTTTATTTAGATGGTGATGTATTATGGATGTTTCAGTATACTCGTGTAGAGCTTATGACTCATTCTCACTTTATTTTGGGAGTTATTGTCCGCGGTATTGTTGAGTTCTATTATAGCAGCTAGATGGTTTAATTTGAAGTTTTATTGTTATTTTCGCTATTTCATCATGTATGTTAGGCTTACCTAATCTTAGATACTAGGTTCCATCACAACACCCTATGGTGGGAAATTGGGGTCGTGACAAGTTGGTATCAGAGCCCTAGGTTCATAGGGGTTACGAGTCATAAGCAGGTTTAGTAGAGTCTTGCGAATCAGTATGGAGATATCTATACTTATGTTCGAGGGGCTATGGAGTTGTTAGGAAACTTCACTTCTTTGATTCATTATCGTGCAAATTTGTTGACTTCAAAATTTTGAATATTTGTCTTTGTATTCTCTCATAGATGGTGAGGACACGCACTGATGGATCCGACGATCAGACACACGCACCCCCTGCTAGAGCCGCGAGAGGCCGGGGCCGGGGCAGAGGCCGAGGCAGAGGCCGAGGAAGGGCACATGGTGCAGCTAGAGCACCTGCCCGAGCTATGACTAAGGAGCCACCAATAGCTCCAGTTGAGGGGCAGGCACCTGTGGCACCTGTTGCCACTCCTACACTTCAAGAGACTCTCACACATTTCTTGAGCATGTTTGGTACCCTAGCTCAGGCGGGGTTGGTTCCACTTGCACCAGCCCATCTCAGGATTGGGGAGGAGCTCAGAATCCCGTGGCTCGTACTCCAGATCAGCAAGTCCATGTTGATCAGGTCCCAGAGGTTATACCAGTGCATCCTATTGTTTCGGTTCAGCCCAAGGTTAGGGTAGTGTCATATGAGGAAGAGGAGCTTAGACTTGAGAGGTTCAAGAAGTATCATCCTCCTACTTTCAACGGCCTAGCTACAGAGAATGCACAGGTTTTCCAGAGAAGTGCCACCGTATTCTCCGCACCATGGGTATTGTGGAGACGAGTGGGATTGCTTTTACTATATTCCAGCTTACCGCTACGCTAAATCCTGCATTTAGTAACATTTTTCATGTTAGATGTATTTATCATATTTACCATTTAATTATGGGTGATGGTATGAGAATTTTAAATATTAAAATTAAAAAGGTTAAGATGGCTCTTAACTGGCTTTTTAATTCAAACCGTAGAAGTAGACTTAGAGAATATTTTAAAAGATGCGATGAATTTGGCCTAAGAGAAAGAAATGTTCCTAAACCTTATCCAACTAAATGGAATTACATGTATGAAAATTTGGTTGTTGCATATGAATATAGAAACCCCATAAACTCAACGTTTAATGCACATGTAAGTGATGACGATGAGCACCTTACGAATGAGGATTGGGCTAATGTTAAAATGCTTGTAGATTTTTTAGAAAAATTTTATATTGCTACAAATGAATTTTTTGAGCAATATTATCCTACTATTTCTAACTGTTTAGTTTATATTGCAGAACTTGCAAATTTGTTTGCTCATTTTTCAGAGGGTGGGGAAATTTATAAACTTGCTATTGATTCTATGAGAAAATAGTTTAAAAAATATTTTTTTCCTATTCCCCCTATTTATGGTGTTGCTGCTTTGTTAAATCCTTATATGAAATTAGGAGGTCCTCAATTTTGGTATGAAACTGTTTATAATGTTTAGCACTTGAAGATGAGGAGTTGTCTCAACTTCCGGAAGCAATAACCTCAATTAGAATAAATGCTCAAACTATTTTTAATGCTTATCAAGTTGCATTAAATCATGCTAGACCAAATGTTCCAACTCCTTCTTTTTCTGATTCTCAATCATCTAAAAGAACTGCGGGAGTAAGAGCACATAGTGCTTGGGCGGGTTTTAGGAGTTCTCAAGGTTCTAGTAGTGGTGATTTTTCACAACTAAATGAGCTTGAAGTTTATTTGTCGCAGGGAAATGAGGAAGTGAATCCTGACGGCTCCTTTAATCTTTTGGAATGGTGGAAGGACAAAGAAAAATACTTTCCGGTTCTTTCAAGGATGGCTTGAGACATTTTAACTATTCAAGCTTCAACAATGGCATCGGAGAGCGCTTTCAGTCAAGTAAGACTTCAACTCGATGATTATAGAGCATCTATGAGGGAGAGCTTGAAACAATTAGTACTTTTCAAGGATTGGATCCGTTCGGAAAGAAGAAATTTTGGACTTGTTGAATCACAACCAGAGGAAGACGAAGCTTACGAAGAAATGCTAGCTGAACTTGCGGAGGATGCTGCTTCTCCCAGAAGCGGCGATGACCAAGCTAATTTTCTGCCACCACCAACGTAAATTCCTCCGGACCTTGATGGATTTATGAAGTTTGTAAGAGATACCATGTAACTTGTATGAACAAAAATTAGTATGTATTATGTAACTTGTATTTTGGCACATCTAGATTAGTTTCTTTTTCTTCTCAATGGTGGTATTAGCATCTTGTTGTGCTCATTCCATAGGGGGAAGGAAGACTAAGAAAGATATTGCCATATTTGTTTTATCTCTTTATAATATTTTTGTCTTTAGACTTTAAATTCGAATTAAAATATTTAAAATTTACAAGGCATTGCCTTAGATATTTTTATTAACATCTTTTTGTCTCTAATTTCTATTTAATTTAAAAAAATATATCCGTTAGGCCCACTTAGTCTGCGGGCCGGACCATGAGTTCGTGGGCCTGGTCCCGGGCCGGTTCCTACAAAAAGACCATTTGGCCCAGGATCATTTGTCCAGTTTAATTTGGGACCGGCCCGGGACCGAGACTGTTTGGACTGGCCCACTTGGCCCATTTAGGGCCCAGACTGGCCCACATACCAGCCTTAGGTGGCGAGTTTATGAGAAGGGTAGCCTAGTTGATGCAGCTTCACTCACATGGACTCAATTTTTAGAGATGTTCTTGAGAGAGTTTGTTCCTCAGACCCTTAGGGATGCATGTCGAGCAGAGTTTGAGCAGCTGAGCTAGGGTACTATGAAAGTGTTAGAGTATGTTGTCTGATTCAGTGATTTGTCCAGACATGCACTGCCTTGGATTCAACAGTCAGGGAGTGAGTCCGTCGATTTATCGAGGGGCTCAACTATGGTATTAGATTCAGCATGGCTTAAGAGTTGGAGAGAGATACCCCATATCAGCAGGTAGTAGATATCACATGGAGATTAAATGGTATGAAGGGCCGTGAGAGAGTGGACATGAAGGCCAAAAGGCCTCGAGGTGCTAGAGGATTTAGTGGTGGCCACGCTGCAGTTACAACCCGTCATGGTAGAGGCTATGTGAGCCGTCCAAATCATTCAGCACTTCCAGCTTTTAGTGGTACTCCGGCTACTTCCAGGTCTAAGGTTGCCCATTAGGCACCGCTAATGTCTATCTAGTGCTTTCAGCGGTCAGTCTAGCCGATCATGCCCGAGCCAGTTTCAGTAGCCACACCCACCGAGAGCTTACTTTGAGTGTGGTGATACTCATCATATGGTGAGGGACTTCCCCAAACTCAGGAAGGGTGCACCTCCGTAGACTACTCAGGCTCCACGTAGTCAATAGGGTCCACAAAATTCTGAGTTTGTGGTTACTGCTCCAGTTTCCACTCAACCTGCACAGCCAGCGGGGGTGGAGGTCAGGCAGGTAGGGGTTACCCTAGAGGGGGAGGCCAGGGCAGATGCTATGCTTTTTCGGGTAGGACGGAGGAAGTTGCATCAGACGCAGTTATCATAGATATTGTTCTTGTTTGTCATAGAGATGCATCAGTCTTATTTGATCCTGGCTTCACTTACTCATATGTATCATCTTACTTTGCCCCGTATTTGGGTATATCATGTGATTCGTTGAGTTCTCTTGTGTATGTGTCCACGGCTGTGGGAGATTCTATTGTTGTGGCGTGTTTAGTTGTTATTGGTGGTTTTGATACCAGAGTTGATCTATTGTTGCTCAGTATGGTAGACTTTGATGTTATCTTGGGCATGGACTAGTTGTCACCCTATTATGCTATTCTAGATTGTCACGCCAAGATTGTGACATTGGCTATGCCAGGTTTGCAGCGGTTAGAGTGAAGGGGTACATTAGATTATGTTCCTAACAGGGTTGTGTCATTTCTAAAGGCTCAGCGGATGGTTGAGAAGGGGTGTGATGCTTATCTAGACTTCGTGAGAGATATTAGTGTTGATACTTCTACTATTGAGTCAGTTCTGGTAGTGAGAGAATTCCTAGATGTATTTTCGGTAGATCTTCCGGGCATGCCACCCGATAGAGATATCGATTTTGGTATTGACTTGTTGCCAGGCACTCAGCCCATTTCTATTCCACCATATCATATGGCCCTATCAGAGTTGAAGAAGTTAAAGGAGCAGTTGCAAGAGTTGCTTGATAAGGGTTTCATTCGGCCTAGTGTGTCACCTTGGGGTGCTCTTGTTCTATTTGTGAAGAAGAAGGATGGTTCTATGTGCAAATGTATTGATTATTGGCAGTTGAACAAGGTTACTGTGAAGAACATGTACCCATTACCGCATATTGATGACTTATTGGATCAGCTACATGGTGCCAATGTGTTCTCAAAGATTGATTTGCGGTCATGGTAACATCAACTGAAGATTCGGAATTCGGATATTCCGATGACTGCCTTTAGGACTCGGTAAGGTCACTACGAGTTCCTTGTGATGTCATTTGGGCTGACCAACACCCCAGCAAAATTTATGTACCTAATGAATAGTGTATTCCAGCCATATCTTGATTCATTCGTCATTGTATTTATTGATGACATCTTGGTGTACTCCTGCAGTTGGGAGGATCACGAGCATCATTTGAGGATTATGCTCCAGACCTTGAGAGAAATGAATTTATATTCAAAATTCTCAGTGTGAATTCTGGCTTGATTCGGTTGCATTTTCTAGTCATGTGGTGTCGAGTGTGGGGATCAAGGTAGATTCGAAGAATATTGAAGCAGTATAGAGTTGGCCCAGACCGTCTTCAGCTACTAAGATTCGGAGTTTTCTTGGTTTGGCTTGGTATTATTGATGTTTCGTAGAGGGTTTTTCATCCATTGCTGCACCTATGACCAGATTGACCCAGAAGGGTGCTCCTTTCAGATGGTTCTAGGAGTGTGAGGAGAGCTTTCAAAAGCTTAAGACTTCTTTGATTACAGCACTAGTGTTGGTATTTCCTACGGGTTTAGGGTCTTACACTGTGTATTGTGATGCGTCATGTGTTGGCCTTGGCACGGGTGTTGATGCAAAATGGTAGGATGATTACCTACGCGTCTCGTTAGTTGAAGGTCCATGAGAAGAATTACTATGTCCACGACCTGAAATTGGCAGCTATTATTCATGCGTTGAAGATTTTGTGGCACTATTTGAATGGTGTCCCATGTGAGGTCTATATCGATCATCAGAGTCTCCAGCATCTGTTCAAATAGAAAGATCTTAATTTTCGGCAGCGGAGATGGTTAGAGTTGGTTAAAGACTATGATATCACTATTTTATATAATCCCGGGAAGGTCAATGTGGTGGTCGATGCCTTGAGTCGAAAGGCGAAGAGTATGGGTAGTTTGGCATATCTACCGACAGCGAAGAGGCCATTAGCATTGTATGTTCCAGCCTTGGCCAACCAGTTTGTTAGATTAGATATTTCGAAGCCCATTCGAATTCTTGCTTGTGTGGTTTCTCGGTCTTCTTTAGATGAGCACATCAGAGAGTGTCAGTATGATAACACCCATTTACTTGTCCTTAAGGACATGGTACAACATGGTGATGCCAAGGAGGTTTCTATCGGAGATGACAGTGTGTTGCGGATGTAGGGCCGGTTATGTGTGCCCAATGTGGATGGGTTACATGAGTCGATTCTTCAGGAGGCCCACAGTTCGTGGTACTCCATTCATTCGGGTGCCGCTAAGATGTATCAGGATTTAAGGCAACACTATTGGTGGAGTAGAATGAAGAAATACATAGTGGAGTATGTAGCTCGGTGCCTAAATTGTCAGTAGGTGAAATATGAGCACCAGAGGCCATGTGGTTTGCTTCAGAGACTTGAGATTCCCGAGTGGAAATGGGAGCGTGTTACCATAGACTTCGTTGTTGGGCTCCCACGGACTTAGAAGAAATTTGACGTTGTATGGGTAATTGTGGATAGGTTGACCAAGTCAGCTCATTTCATTCCAGTGGTGACTACATATTCTTCAGAGCAGCTGGCTCACATCTCCCAATCGCACCATTCCAATCTTAGAGGATATGCTCCGTGCCTGTGTTATGGATTTCAGAGGTTCTTGGGACCAGTTATTGCCACTTGCGAAATTTGCCTACAACAACAGCTACCAATCGAGTATTTAGATGGCTCCTTATGAGGCCCTATATGGGAGACAGTGTCGTTCTCCAGTTGGTTGGTTTGGCTAGGTAAGGCTAGATTGTTGGGCACAGATTTGGTTCGAGATGCCTTGGAGAAGGTTAAGTTGATCGGGATCGTCTTCGTACAGCACAGTCTAGGCAGAAGAGTTATGCCGATTGGAAGGTTCTTGATGTAGCATTTATGGTTGGAGAGCGAGTTTTGCTCCGGGTTTCACCCATTAAGGTTATGATGAGGTTTGGGAAGAAGGACAAGTTGAGCCCAAGGCATATTAGTCCTTTTGAGATCCTTGAGATAGTGGGAGAGGTGGCCTACAAGATTGCATTGCCACCTACTTTATCTGCAGTTCATTCGGTGTTCTATGTTTCCATGCTCCGAAAGCTTCACGGTGATCCGTCCCATGTTATAGATTTCAGCTCGGTCCAATTTGACAAGGATTTGACATATGTTGAGGATTCGTTGGCCATCTTGGACAGGCAGGTCCGAAAGTTGAGGTCAAAGAACATTGCTTCTGTGAAGGTTCAGTTGAGGGGTCAACCAGTCGAGGAGGCGACTTGGGAGACGGAGCATGATATGCGTAGCCATTATCCTCATATTTTCACCACTTCAGGTATGCCTCTATACTCGTTCAAGGACGGACGTTAGTTTTAAGGGTTGGGGATGTAACAACCCGGCCGATCGTTTTGAGTATTTTAGCCATGTTCCCCTATTTATTCCTCTTATATGTTATATTGTAGTTACGTGACTTTTCGGGATGGTTGGTTTGGTTTCGGGTAAGTTTCGGAGTGAATTGGGATGCTTAGTCCCAAAGTTGGAAGCTTAAGTTAAAAGAGTTGACCGGAGTTTGACTTTTTCGTAGATGACTCCAGAATGGAGTTTTGATAGTTCCAATAGTTTCGTATGGTGATTTTGAACTTAGGCGTATGTCCGGATATTGATTTGGAGGTCTGTAGGTCGTTCTGGCTTGAATTGGCAAAAATTGGAAAGTTGAAGGTTTGGAAGGTTGAGAAGTTTGACCGAGAGTTGACTTTATTGATATCGGGTCCGGATTTCGGTTGTGTCAATTATGACTTGTGCGAAAAATTTGAGGTCATTTGGAGTTGGTTTGGTATGTTTCTACATTAGTTTTAGAAGTTGGAAATTCATTAGTTCATTAGGCTTGAATTGATATGTGATTCGTGGTTTTGGTGTTGTTTGATATGATTTGAGGCTTTGAGCGAGTTCGTATCTTGTTTTAGGACTTGTTGGTATGTTCGGACGGGGTCGCGGGGGGCCCGGGCATGTTTCGGATTGAGTTCGGACCATTTGTTCATGTATTGAGATTGCTGGTTTTCTGTGTTTCTAGTTTCCTTCACTGCGTTTGCGAAGGTTCACTCACGATCGCGTAGGGTCCTTGTTGGCAGATGAGAATTTGCTCTTTACGATTGCATAAATGAGGACGCCTTCGCGAAAGGTTGGAATGTTTTGCACTGTGAACGCGGTTAAGGTATTGCGATCGCATACAAGGAAGGAGAGGCTGTGGGAAGGCACGCGTCGTTCATCGCATTCGCGTGGCCTTAACTGCGATCGCGTAGCCTGGAGATCATTGGTCATCGCGTTCGCGACTGGAGTTCCTGATCGTGTAGGAGGATTTTGTGAGCTGGTGTAATTTATTCTCTGCGATCGCATTTGCTTTTCCGCGATCGCATAAGGTAATAACTGGGCAGCAGATATTTAATTTCCAAATCGAGGGTTTTGTGTCATTTTTCATCTTTGGAGTTAGAGACTTCGGTTTTGGGCAATTATTTTGAAGTGATTTTCAAGGAGTTGATCGGGGTAAGTGATTTTAACTCGGATTTGATAATTATACATGAATCCATCATTGTTTTTATCATTTAATTAGTGTTTTGAGTTGGAAAAATTAGAGAATTTTGCAAAACCTTCCTAAGCTATAATTCGAGGATTTGAAGGTGGATTTAAGGTCGGAATTGAATAATTTTAGTATGGTTGGACTCGTTATTGAGTGGATGTTCAGATTTTGTAAGTTTGGTCAGGTTTTGAGATGCGGGCCCGAGGTTGACCTTTTGATTTTCTTTAAAGATTATAACTTTATTATCCGGAATAGTTTCCAATAGTTTGTATTTATGGTATAAAGTTATTTTAGCTAGATTCGAGCCGTTCGGAGTTTGATATTCACGGAAAAGGCTTACTAGTGGATTTAGTTAGCTTGTTTGAGGTAAGTATCTTGCCTAACTTTGTGTGGGGGGAATTACTCCTTAGGATTGGAGTTGTTTTTTGTTATTTGTGGTACGTGAAACCCATGTACGCAAGGTAACGAGTGGGTACACGAGCTATATGTGGTAATCGACCTGTTTAGGCTATTTAGATTCTTTTCATGCCTTTAATCGAATTGTCATAACATGTTATATCTTTCATCGTTAATTTATCCTTACATGCTTTATTTAACATTGTTAATGTTTATCCTATCTTTTACTTGTTATTTACTCTTACATGCTTAGTTGATGTTATCATTTTCTTATTGCCTTGTTACTTATTTAACGCTTGAGTTACCTTACTCCAAGTTGTTATTTCTTAGAATATCTTTTGTTGAGCTTTGGCGTTGAAGTCGTAAAAGCCGTTATCACTTGAGTCTAAATTGTTAATTGTTGAGATATCGTTCTTGTTGAGCTATTCACCATTATTTTTTTATTGTCAAGATTCTCGTTGACATTGTGGTTGAGCCATGGGCTATTTGTTTTGGAAACATTGGTAATGTTGATTCGTTTGGCAAGTTGTGGCATATGGGCACTTGTGGTGCGAGTTTTAATTATGTTATGATATTTGATATGCATGCGGTGGTATAAGGATAGGGGCTAATGTGCATGCGGCGGCATAAGGTGGGATTTATGTACGTGTTGCTATTAAGGGAATTAATTGAAGCCACACGGCGATATAAGGTGGGCTTAAGTGTGTGTAGCTATTTTGGGAAAATTATTTTCAAAATTATCTAAATGTAAGGCTCACGTGGCGGTATAAGTAAAGATTGTGATTGTGATTATGAAAGGAGATACGAAGTGGTACCTCGTTTGTGATTCTTTTTGTTATCTTTCATTTACATCATTTGTGTTGTTTGCATCGTTTTGTTGGTCTTATTCTTATGTGTTCCTCCCTTGTTGCCTTTATTTCCTTAAATTTAGTTGTAGGTTACCTTGTTGTATTTCTTCATTGCCTTATCTCCCTGTTTCTATTATTATAATGTACTATTGTTCATCTTTTTTTATTATCCTAGTAGGTGTCTTGACCTGACCTCGTCACTACTCAACCGAGGTTAGGTTTGATACTTACTGGGTACCGTTGTGGTGTACTCATACTACGGTTCTCCACATCATTTTATGCAGATCTAGGTACCTCATACCAGGCTAGGCACCAGTGAGTAGAGCTTTCAGATCGGAGACTTCAAGGTATACCAGTCAGTGTTCGCAGGCCTCGGAGTCACCATATGTCCTTATTTTTCTATTATACTCTTTATTTAGACAGTGATGTATAAGGGATATTTCAGTATACTCATGTAAAGCTTATGAGTCTCACAAGATTTTGGGAGTTATTGTCAGCAGCATTATTGAGTTCTATTATTGCAGCTACATGGTTTAATTTGATGTTCTATTGTTATTTCTGTTGTTTCATCATGTATGTTAGGCTTACCTAGTTTTAGAGACTAGGTGCCATCACGACACCCTGCGATGGGAGATTGGGGTCATGACATGTGCATCTGCGTTATATAGATGCTATTGCGTTAATGCAATATTTTGGAAAGCCTGATATATTTTTAACTATGACATGCAATCCATGTTGGCCAGAAATAAAAGAACATTTGCTCACAATGGATGAAACTCAAAATAGGCTTGATTTAATTTAGTCGAGTATTCAATGCAAAGGTAGAAGAGATGAAAACAGATCTATTAAAAAGAAACATATTTGAAAAAGTTGCAGCTTTTATGTACACTATAGAATTTCAGAAACGTGGTCTTCCACATGCTCATTTTCTTGTTATACTTGCTGATGACTACAAATTATTAACACCCGAGGCTTACGATAAAATTTATTTGTGCTGAGCTGCCTGATCCTGATAAAAACTCTTACTCACATAAGCTTGTTATTAAACACATGATGCATGGGCCTTGTGGTTATTTGAATCATATGAATTCATGTATGAAGAAAAGAAAGTGCAAATTTAAGTATCCAAAGAGCTTCGCTACTGGGGCAACAAAAGGAAAGGACTCATATCCAATTTATAGAAGATGAAACACTAGTAAATATGTGAAAGATAGGAAATAAGTTTTTGATAACTCATGGGTTATTCCTTACAATCCTTATCTGCTGAACAAATATGATTGGCATATAAGCGAAGAGGTTTGCTTCGATATTAAAGTTGTCAAATATATATATACAAATATATCTGTAAAGGACATGATAAGATTTCATTTGGCTTACACAAAAATAACACATATATAGAAATAGATGAGATAAAAGAGTATCAATATGTTAGATGGGTATCACCTCCAGAAACTATGTGGCGCTTATTTACCTATCCTATCAGTGAAATGACTCCAAAAAGCTTATCATCTCCAGTTACATCTTGATGGGCTACAATTTAAAAGTTTTAAAAAACTGACACATTAATTAGTATTGTGAAAAACCCTATGATTAAGAAGACAATGTTGACAGAATTCTTCTTGATGAATGAAGCAAACAAAGATGGTAAAGAGCTAAAGTTATTGTATAAATATTTTCCACAATATTTTGTATGGTCATCTAGGAGAGACATAATCATCACTATTTCGATTTTCGAGTCTTCAATTATTCGATCTTCTTTCATCAAATCTTCTTCTGACCGTTACTTCTGCCGGCGAACCCCTCCGGCTCCGGCGACCAAGTAAGCGACCCCCCCTCTCTCCTCTCTCTCTATTCTCTCTCTCCGCCCTTCTCTCTTTCTTCCCCTCTTTTTTTTCTCTTTTTTTGCTTCTCCAAAATCTAAACCTTAGCAGCAACTATTTTTTCGGCGACTGTCCCATGATGGTTGCAGCCCAACACCATCCCTTGTGCTTCTTTTCTTCTTCCTTTAACCTTTCTTTTCCCGTTGTCTCCCTGCCCCACCGTTGTTCTCTGACAATATCAGATCGGTCCGGCGACTTCAATTGGGCCACCACCAGATCCGTGCGTCACCAGTTGTGATGGTGGAAGCCCTGCATTCCTTTATTTTTCTTGGTCCCGTGGTGTGTTTTGTGTGTTGTAGGTAGTATTTTTGTGGCTTTTTGGTGATGGGAGGGATGCGCACACCCAAAAGCAGCAGAGCAGGTCGGCTGGCAGGAACAAGGGCAGTACGTCGGGTTTCACGGCATACGGAGTGCACCAAGTCGAAAGTCCAGGTTATATTCGTGAGAATTGGTACCTCCAGCCCCCTGTTTCTCTTTCTCATGTGTTAGTTAATTTGTTGCCATAGTAGTTCGTACTTAGTCTAGTTATTCTAGTAGTGGGCATGTAGTTACTATTTGTTCCCTTTGAGTTTCGACCTTTGCTTGATCTGTATTGGCATTTTTGTTTCTAGACTTCCGTAGGTATAGCGGTTGTGGTTTGTAATAGCAGAGTAGGGTCATGTACTTGGTGAGGGTGGGAGTGTGGTGGGGGTAGGTCAAGGGGCAGGGGGGCGGGACAGGCCCCAAGGGTGGTAAGGGGAACAAGGGTGCCTATAGGTTGAGGATTGGATCATAGAATATAGGGACGTTGACGGGTAAGTATATAGAGCTGGCAAAGATATCTCCAGAAGAGGAAGGTTAATATAGCTTGTGTTCAAGAGACTAGGTGGGTAGGATCGAAGGCGAGGAATGCAGACGGGTATAAGTTGTGGTACTCCGGAGGCGTGAAGGGTAAGAATAGAGTGGGTATTTTGGTGGATAGGGACCTCAGAGAGTCAGTGGTAGAGATTAGGCGGGTGAATGATAGATTGATGGCGATTAAGTTAGTAGTTGGAGGGAGAACTTTGAATGTCATTAGCGCTTATACGTCGTAAGCGGATTTGGATGATGAGGTTAAAAGGTGCTTCTGGGAGGCGTTGGATGAGGTGGTTTGGGGTACTCCGCCTACGGAGAAGTTGTTTATAGGAGGGGATTTCAATGGTCATATTGGGTCGTCTGTTGGTGGCTATGGCGGGGTGCACGGTGGCTTCGACTTTGGGGATAGGAACGGAGGAGGAACTTCTCTGTTGGATTTCACTAGAGCTTTTGAGTTGGTGATTGTGAACTCTATGTTTCCAAAGAGGGAGGAGCATTTGATTAATTTTCAGAGTATGGTAGCTAAGACTCAGATTGATTACCTCCTCCTCGGGAGGTGTGATAAGTGGTTGTGCGAGCATTGTAAGGTGATTCCAAGTGAGAACCTCATGACATAACATAGGCTCCTGGTGATGGACGTCGGTATCTTTATAAAGAGGAAGAAGATATTTGTACGGGGTCAACCGAGGTTCAGGTGGGGAGTTTTGACTAACGACATTGCATAGGAGTTGGATGGGCGGTTAACAGCTATGGGAGCCTGGAAGAGTGGTGGGGATGCTAGCGTTATGTGGATGGTGACAACAGACTATATAAGGGAGGCGGCATGAGAGGTGTTAGGGGTCTCAAAGGGCTACTTTGGCGGGCACCGAGGCGATTGGTGGTGGAATGACGTGGTCTAGGGTAAAGTAGAAACAAAGAAAGCGACATAACTTAAGTTAGTGGAGAGCATCGATGAGGAGCAGAGGAAAGAGAATAGAGAAAGGTATAAGGAAGCTAGGAGGGAGGCAAAATTAACGGTCACAGAGGCAAAGACTACTGCGTTTGGTCGGCTGTGTGAGGAACTGGGGGCTAAAGATGGGTAGAAGAAGTTATTTCAGCTGGCCAAAGCAAGAGAGAGGAAGGCTCGTGACCTGGATCAAGTTAGGTGCATCAAAGACAAGGAAGGTCGTGTATTGATGGAAGAGGCCCAGATTAAGCAAAGATGGCAGTCGTACTTTCATAAACTTCTGAATGAAAAGGGGGACAGAAACATCGTGTTAGGGGAGTTATGGCACTCTGAGAGTCACCAAGACTTTAGGTACTGTAGGTGCATTAAGGCTGAGGAGGTCGTGGGAGTGATGCGTAAGATGAGTCGGGGCAAAGCGACTGGACCTGACTAGATCCTAGTAGAATTTTGGAGGTATGTGGGTAGAGCAGGCTTAAAGTGGCTGATTGGGTTGTTTAATGTTATCTTCAGGACGAAGAAGATGCCGGATGAGTGGAGGTGGAGTACGATTGTCGTACAAGAATAAAGGTAATATTCAGAATTTTAACAACTATAGGGGTATCAAGTTACTGAGTCATACCATGAAAGTTTGGGAGAGGGTGGTGGAAGGGAGGGTAAGGAGGGCGGTATCTATATCATAGAACCAGTTCGGGTTCATGCTGGGTTGTTCTACTAAGTAAGCTATCCACCTTATCAGTAGTTTGGTGGAACAATACAGAGATAGGAAGAGGGATTTGCACATGGTGTTTATTGACCTAGAGAAGGCGTATGACAATGTCCCTAGGGACGTTCTTTGGAGATGCTTGGAGGTGAAAGGTGTGTCAGTAGCTTATATTAGTGCGATAAAGGATATTTATGATGGAAATAAGACTAGTGTTATGACTGTGGGAGGTGACTCAGAGCCTTTTCCGGTGGTTATGGGGTTACACCAAGGATCTGCGCTCAGCCCATTCTTATTTTCCCTGGCGATGGACGCACTGACACACCATATTCAAGGGGATGTGCCATAGTGTATGTTGTTTGTTGATGATATAATTCTAATTGATGAGATGTGAGATGACATTAACGAGAGACTGGAGGTATGGAGCCAGGCCCTGGAGTCTAAAGGTTTAAAGTTGAGTAGCACCAAGACGGAATATTTGGAGCGTAAGTTCAACGATGTATCGGGGGAAGCGGATGTGGAAGTAAGGCTTGACTCACAAGTCATCCCTAAGAGAGAGGGAGTTTCAAGTACCTAGGGTCAATTATCTAGGGAGATGGGGAGATCGACAAGGATGTCACGCACCGTATCAGGGTGGGGTGGATGAAATAGAGGTTAGTGTCTGGAGTCCTGTGTGACAAGAATGTGCCACCGAAACTTAAATATAGGTTCTATAGAGCAGTGGTTAGACCGTCGATGTTATATGGGGCTGAGTGTTTGCCAGTAAAGATTTCACATATACAGAAGATGAAAGTAGCAGAAATGAGGATGTTGAGATGGATGTGTAGGCACACTATGATAGATAAAATTAGGAATGAGGATATTCGGGAGAGGGTGGGCGTGGCTCCCTTTGATGACAAGATGCGGGAAGCAAGGCTTAGATAGTTCAGGCACGTGCGGAGAAGGAGCCTAGATGCTCCGGTTAGGAGGTGTGAGCGATTGGCTCTTGGAGGTACGAGAAGAGGTAGAGGGTGGCCTAAGAAGTATTGGGGCGAGGTGATCAGGCAGGACATGGCGCGACTTCAGATTTTTGAGGACATGGCTCTTGATAGGAAGGTATGGAGGTTGAGCATTAGGGTTGTAGGTTAGGGGTAGTCGAGAATTTTTTCTCGTTGTCCCGGCTAGTCTGATAGTGTTTTGTCTAGGACTACTAGCCGTTTTTGTTGTGTTTCACACTTTCTTTTTGGCCTTTCCATTTATTTGTTGTCTTTTGCGATGCTAATACTATTTTTCTGGTTTCTATTGTTATTATGGATATATTGTCTCTGAGCCGAGGGTCTCCTGGAAATAACCTCTCTATCCCTATGGGGTAGGGGTAAGGTCTGCGTACACTATACCCTCCCCAGACCCCACTAGTGGGATTCTACTGGGTTGTTGTTGGTGTTGGTGTTGTTGATTTTGTACGGTCATCTACTTACAAAATGTGGACACCACGACAATGAGGTAACATTATCGGGTGTGTTGTAACATGTCATCCAACAAAAGTAGAAAGATATTACCTTGGATTATTACTAATGAATGTAAGAGGACCAAAATCATATGAAGATGTTTTGACAATAAATGGGATATGTTGTGACACATTTAGAGAATTTGCAAAAAAAGGGATTGTTGCATTGTTACAACAACTTAGTTGAATGTATGTTAGAAGTTGCCTACTATCAAATGTCTTATAGTTTAAGACGTTTATTTACTATAATATTAGTATATTGCAGCCCTAGCAATCCGAGAGAACTATGGTAACAATTTGAAGATTTAATGTCCGAAGACTTTAAGAGCCTAGACAATATAGTGGAAAAAGATATCCACCTTACTGTCTTGAATCACATAAATGATATACTATATTCTATGGGGCGTGATATTAATGAATTTAACCTTGTTCCAGAAACTGACAAATCTTCAAAAATGGCAATTGAAACGAAGGAAGTGTATTGTGAAAGAAATATCATTGTGAGCATTGAAGATTTATTTTACATAAAAAATTAAATACTGAACAAAAAAGGCATATGACATCATCCTCCAAAGAGTATTTGCCAACAAATCTGGAGCAATTTTTATTGATGGTCCTGGAGGAAATGGTAAGACATTCTTATATTGTGCCTTATTAGCAACTGTAAGATCTAAAGGGTTTGTGGCATTAGCAACAACAACTTCTGGAGTTGCAGCTTCGATCCTTCTAGGAGGACGAACAACTCATTCACGTTTTAAAATTCTGATTAATATCGATGAAAAATTCTCTTGCAATATCAGCAAGTAAATCTCATTGTATATTTGATTCGTGATACAAAATTGATTGTTTGGGATGAAGTATCGATGGCAAAAAAGAACATGATTGAAGCTTTAGATTCTCTTCCGAAAGATACAATGGACACAAATACGCTTTTTGACGGAAAAGTAGTTGTGTTTGGAGGAGATTATAGACAAACTCTTCCTATGGTTCGAAGTGGGAAAAATGAAGACTTCATTCAGGAAAGAATATTGAACTCAGAAATATGGAATGAGCTTGAAAAACTACGATCATTAGAAAATATGTGTACAAGAATTGACCCCTCTTTCTGTGAATATTTGATGCAAATGGGAAATGGAAAAGAAACGACAAATATGGATAACAAAATAGAAATCCCGAGGTCTTTTATTTTTTCCTTATATTACTGAAAGACAATCGTTGGACATGTTAATCAAAATAATATATCATTATTTACATACATTTTTGCAGGATTCTTCTTTCTTAACTTTCGTGTTATTGTAACGACCCGGCCAGTCGTCTTGAGTATTTTAGCATTATGTTACACCCCATATTTTCGTACATAAAAATATGCCATAAATAAATTGATGAAAGCTCGAAAATGAGATGTTACATCCCGCATATTCATACGTTAAAGTTTCGTCGTAAGTTAATCGACGTAAGTTCGGGAATAAGATTATTTTGAGATTGTAAGCATTATGCTATTTCAAACAAGTGATAAGTAAATTCGTGAAAGTAAGAGGGTAAGCAAATCGAAGAAAATGAATTTTGTCAAAGTTTGGCATTTTGGGATAAAATACAGCCCGAGCTAAAATACCTGGTATTTATGGACTAATACCATACAAGGTACCACATGACTATGATAGTGAGGTATATAAAGTGTGCTAAAAGTGAATAGTATTTTAAGTAAATTAAAATAATTCTTAATTATATGGGTAATTGATTAATTATTAGTTAATGGGAGATTAACCATGTAATTAAGAATTTGTGGATAATTAGTAGGTGGGGACAAAGCCCCCCACGTGGCAGCCACATAAGAGCCATTAAGTGACTCTTAAATCACTTGGCAAGGTGGCAACATGTAAAGAGATGAGCACCTCATCCCATTTGATTAAAGAATCTTATCAAAACAAAAGACTTCTCAATTCAAGATTTTGACTAATTCACAAAGATATGGAATTCACTAAAGCCATAAAAGTCTTTCAACGTGATTACTCCAGCAAAGTATCATACAAGGTTATGTCCAATTTCACATAGAGATTATATGGAATTTGCTACAAGAACTCATACAAGACTACTAGTAACGTGAGATTTTCATATCATCTTCAACAAGATTTTCATATCATCTTCAACGAGATTTTCATAGCAATTCAATAAGATTTCATAGCATCTTAAGCAACGTGAGATTTTGATTCTAAGGGAGTACGGTACAATCTTTCTCAAGAATATCATACGGATATCTCCCTACTTCGATTCGCCGTTACGTGATTTCTCACAATTGATGTGTGTTAGAGGGATTGACAAAAGAATCGACACAGGTATGTTAAGGCTATCCCTTCTTTCCCTTTGGCATGATCCATACGATACAAACGAAACGAGTAAATGCACAATTTTCATAAATGACTCTATTCATAGAAGTACTATGGGTGTCTATATTTTTGATTCCCCATATGAATTATTATTATATCTTCTGTTCATGGGTCTCAGAAAAATACATATTTGATAAAGTTTATCTGACAGGCATATTCATTTTTATGACATTTCGAGAAATCTTATTAACGTATTTCTTATGCATTTCATACATTTATACATATACATTGATGCATGACCAAATGGCGTTATATATGCGTATATTATATGTATATGGGATATGGGAAAAGGTTATGGCATTATATACGCACAACCACCTGATCAGCTGGTATGCGTTGATGATTTGCCCACAGTGGCCGAAATGATATGATGGGATGCCCTTAGAGGCTTGATGATGTTATGAACACATATACCTATGCATGGTATGACATTTATAAGCATATGCATAACATTATAAAAAATGAAATGATTCACAGAGCTATGCAGATGTACATGTCGAGTCTTTTACTCCATATTTCTCTCATGTCTATTATTTACTGATTTTCATTCCTTACATACTCGGTACATTATTTGTACTGACGTCCCTTTTGCCTGGGGACGCTGCGTTTCATGCTCGCAGGTCTCGATAGACAGGTCGAGAGTCCTCCAAGTAGGCGATCAGCTCAGCGAAAGATGTTGGTGCACTCCATTTGCTCCAGAGTTGCTTGTTTGGTCAGTATGATTTAGATGTGTATTGTTTGGTATGGCGGGGCTCTGTCCCGACCTTTATGACAGTTATGTATTCTTAGAGGATTGTAGACAGATGTCATGTACGTAAAAGATTGTATGGCCTTGTCGTCTATGTTCAATGTACGAGTGGTTATTTTGGTCTTAGAGGTCCATATGTCTTATGTATAAGTTAGTATTACATGTTGTATTCTACCTATCTCACGGCAGCCTCTCCGGCTCAGTTATCTATGATAGTATGATACGTTATGTTGGTACTCGGTTGAGTAAGATACCGGGTGCCTGTCACGGCCCATCGGTTTGGGTCGTGACAAAAGTGGTATCAGAGCAGTTCTGTCCTAGGGAGTCTACAAGCCGTGTCTAGTAGAGTCTTGTTTATGGGTGTGTCGTGCACCACACTTGTAAGCAGGAAGCTACAGGGCATTTAGGACTGTTACTCTTTCTTCTTACTCTAGATCATATGGTAGAGCTCAGTTGTAAGAACTCAATTTCCTAAACTCTATCTTATTCATAATACAACGATGCTTACATCCAGAAAGACGGTTGGTAAGAGATATAGTTGTGGAAGAGTTGAGTCAGAGGAACTCGATTTTGCACGATTCTTATGATGAGTAAATGTAAGGTCTTCAGCAGAACATATGGGTACTAAGACGTGTAAGCTTCTTGATAAGGAGCCTTAAGGCAAGAATATCTATCCACCCATATGGTAAAAAGAAATAAGAGAATCAGAAGGCAGATACAAGTTTCAGCAAGTAAAAGAAGCAAGATGAAAAAGGGTACGAGCTACCCAGCTAATGAAGATTATCGCAGAGGAATATAAGCCTTTCGAGTTACCTTCAACAATAACAGAGGTATGTACAATTGGCCACACCCATCTCATTTTTGCCCTATGGGGGCTAACAGAATTAGTATAAGAGAAGGAAGGATGTCAGGATCTAGCTGGGATTAGGGTAACCCACAATGGTGGATGGATTGTTAGCGTTAGCTGACACTTCCGAAGGATATTGCAAATGTGCTAATAGATCTCCTCGTAAGACACCTAGAGGGTGCACTTTTAAATAGTATAGCTAGATATGAATACTACAAAGATAGGCACTGGAAGCCTTGAAAAGGATAAATATTACCTTAGTGTGGCTCCCGTACCTAGTAAAGAATGAATGTTAGGCAACCCGAAGTGCCAGTAGGTGGAGCAACGGGAGCTAAAAGCAAAAGAATGTCCTGTTGAAATTTTCAAAATAAAGTGATAGACAGAAATGTTAGCGAGAAATAAGAAAATAGTTAATGAAGCATTATGAGTAAGATATGATACATGGATGACAGCGGTAGATCAAAAGATGAGAGTATTACAGAGTCTATAGTCAAGTGAAGGAAAAGACGAGAAGTGATAGGCCTTGAGAGAACAAAAGAGTATAGGCCATGAAGTCATATCCTCATTTTGATAAATACGTTCATGACTCTAACATGATTAACAGAAGGAAAAGTTAGACCTAGAGTAATAGAAATTAGTATGGACTGGTGAGCAAGATAAACTAAACATGAATTAGGGACTGAGTGATTTGATAATGGTAGACATCATGAGAATTGTATATTTCATTCCGGCGATAATGGAATGGACAACAGAAGAAGATTCATGAGAAATTCAGAGAATAGCCATTCAGGAAGGCGCTTCCCTAAAGCAAGCAATGTGAGCAAAGTTAAGCTTAAGGGACTATATGTGCCAGTTATACTAAGTGTCACCCTCGCGAATAAGGAATATTATTATCCTTGATACAGAACGATTGCCGCAAGGCGAGTAAGGGTCATCGATGATTTAAAAAGACACCAAAGATGAAGAGGTAAAATATCTATAGGTAGATTCGCGTGGCTCCAACTCCTAGTACTCCCCTAAAGGGGAGCATATGGAGTGATGTGGCATTAAGTCAGAATTAAGTGGTTGTAATTACTATGGATTAATAAAGGAAGAATGTGATAAGAATGAGAAAGGGATAAGATTGCACTTATTCAAATCCTACATATATGCTATGATTCCAGAACATTATGCAAACACGACGTCAAGGAGAGGAGGTAATGGTTCCTGCCTGAGATTTTATTGATAGATAAGGATCTAGTGCGGGACGTAAGTTAAGATAAAGGAAATGACCCAGGAAAGATTACGCAGAATATTGATATGAGAATGAGCCAATGAGTAGTTACTAGTTGATTCAGGAAGAGCCTAGTTATGGCTAGACAAGAGGATACAGACAAATCAACAAATCGTGCAAGATAAATATAGTGAACCCCAACATGGGGAATTCAGTCTCGCAGATATGACATTATAATACTTGAGAAATATTCAGATAAGAGTCGGGGTAGTTAAAGGTACCGTATGAATGTTATGGAAATAAAAGATAGTCTCACTGGGAAGATAGTCAAAACTTCAGTTCAGGAGCAACCCTACAAGCACAAGGGCGTGGAAATAAGTAACTACGGATAATTATAGGCAAGGAAGAACATCAAAAATTCCGTCAAGTATACGATGTAATAAGCTCGCAGCTTTACAAGAGTCAGAGGGTCCTCCCTAAGTAGGACAACGAAAGTCTAGCTGAGGAAATAAGGAAGAAGGCTTCAACCTAAGCATAGTAACTTGAAGAAGAAATGGTCTTGTAAAAGCAGTCTCGCTACAACATTGTATGCACTCCATAAGAAAGTGGCACCTATCGGAGCTAATGAGCAGGAAATGAAACCAAAAGTAATATTCGAGACCATGTGAGTTGCACAAATATTCCGGGATGCGTGGGAACTAAGATAAGCTAAGTATACACGCAATAGAGGGGCAGAAAGACTAGGAAAAGTAATAGCTTACAGTTAAAGGAAGCTCAGAGGGAACAAAAGGGATTATGCACTTAAGACTTTAGAGTGATATCCATGCACCATATATGTTGACATTCATACAGCCGTAGAAGACTCCGGTATAAGTTAAAAGAAAGAATTGAGCTTAGGGCATAGACAAAGGATTGAATTATCAGAAGATTGTATCATGGATATTCCATAGCGCCCATGAAAGACTAAAGTAATAACTCATACCACGAGCCACAAATCAAAAGATAGCTTAAGCCTACATAAAGGCTGATCAGAAGGAAGAGGAAACTAAAGAGTTACAATAACGAAGTAAATCAGGAGTCTGATTATTGGACCCAGAAAATTATAAAAATCATGATTGAGAACATTGTAGGATCGCTCTTAATATTAGAGGTACAAGAGAGATAGTACAGTAGCCATATTCTATAATGGTCTACGATAAAGTCAGTTAGAAGAGTACCAGCCTCATAAGAAGTCAATATGAAGCTCCCACCGGAGTGTGTACGCACCAGAGGTGCAAGTATTATAATAGAGCTTCAAGTCGCGGATGTGAATTATACCTATGTGGAAGGGAGGTCATGAAAGAGATAGAAGATGTGATGCGAGATTTTAAGGTAAGTAAAGTAAAGGTGAATAACGTATGAGATACTTAAATGTAGAAGATTATGAATAGTCCATACTTCGGATAGAAGGCTAGAAGCTTTGGGATTCAGTATCCAGGAATGATAGCGGCGTCGTCAGTGGCATATATCTTCCAGCCTATGGTTTCTAGGTACCGAGAGGCCTAGTTAAGAGAGTAAAGAAGAGTTTGAGACGATGTGATGTCTCGCTTGATGTTCCAAAATAACACAAGGAAATCTATGGTGCAAGCAAGTTGAAAGAAGGTTGCGAGTAGTATAACTAGCTATGTGTAGGTTGCAAGCTAAAGTATGTTAAAGCGACAAGGTTTTAGGAAGACAAGAGTAAGGATAAGAATGGGCAAGTGAGAAGGTGATGAGAATGGATAAGTCCTTAGGATTAAGCCCATGAAAACAAGAGAGCTGATGGTTTTTCTAAGTTATAGAAAGATCAGTATAGCCTGAATGAACTCAAAGGAATCTAAGACTAATAGCATTAAAAGAGATGGAATGTTGCCCTGGTAGTAAAATGAGGGTATACTTATGATAAATGAAGGATGCCGTTTGGACCTTCGATTGAGTGATGATTTGAAGGGATTTCATGAATTGTACAGGATTAAAATACCCACGTAAGTGAGTCACATTGGGATGCTATAAAGTATGGTTATTGAAGTACAGTATCGCCGCTAAGTGGATTAGGAAAATCACTTCGAATATTCCTCGATGCAATGTAAGCCCTAGTGGCAATGTTTTACGTAAGAAGTTTCAAGATATCAGTGGTAGATTGTAGATCAATATTGAGGTGAATCAACAATGGATGGATAACGGTTACAAAATATGAGATGAGAGTAGGCCGTCATTCTTAAGATGAACAGTAATGAGGAAGCATTAAAGAACTTAGATTTATACATATATGATAAGCAACGAGTGTAACCTGGAGTTTGATAGCAGACTTCAGGAATGATAAATCGAAGTAAGAGTTATGGTATAGTAGGACCTACCTAGATGCAGTAAAGTCATAAGGATGAAGAACCAGGTCTATGAAACAAGATATAGCAATATTCGTAAGTTCAACAAAGTACCGAGCAAAGAACTTCAGTATACCTAAAGATGCCAGAGGGATATGTTGCCAAGCTCTGTGTATGTTTACAAAGTAAGGCCTAGGAATTGGCTAAAAGCTGGAGGAAAAAGGAGAGAAGATTCGCATAGGCGCACTTACAAGGTCAGAGTCATACAGGCTGCATGATAAAAGGTAGCAACAGTTACAAGATTAGAAGGATTCCGACCACAAGTCGTGGTGTGAGAAAGAGGCCTAAAGGGGGGAATTCCCTAACCTTTGGAATATATACACAGAACAGTTGCCTAGATGGCAAGAGGAGTACTAAAGTATTCGCAAGAGTTATGAGTTATAAGAATGATAAGTGCATCAGTCAACATTCGAGGACGAATGTTCCAAAGGGGTAAATGATGTTATACCCCATGTTTTCGTACGTAAAAATACGCCATAAATAAATTGATGAAAGCTCGAAAATGAGATGTTACATCCCGCATTTTCATATGTTAAAGTTTCGTCGTAAGTTAATCGATGTAAGTTCAGGAATAAGATTATTTTGAGATTGTAAGCATTATGCTATTTCAAACAAGTGATAAGTAAATTCGTGAAAGTAAGAGGGTAAGCAAATCGAAGAAAATGAATTTCGTCAAAGTTTGACATTTTGGGATAAAATATGGCCCGAGCTAATACCTGGTATTTATGGACTAATACCATACAAGGTACCACATGGCCATGATAGTGAGGTATATAAAGTGTGTTAAAAGTGAGTAGTATTTTAAGTAAATTGAAATAATTCTTAATTATGTGGGTAATTAATTAATTATTAGTTAATGGGAGATTAACCATGTAATTAAGGATTTGTGAATAAGTAGTAGGTGGGGATAAATCCCCCCACGTGGCAGCCACATAAGAGCCATTAAGTGACTCTTAAATCACTTGGCAAGGTGGCAACATGTAAAGAGATGAGCACCTCATCCCATTTGATTAAAGAATCTTATCAAAACAAAAGACTTCTCAATTCAAGATTTTGACTAATTCACAAAGATATGGAATTCACTAAAGCCATAAAAGTCTTTCAACGTGATTACTCCAGCAAAGTATCATACAAGGTTATGTCCAATTTCACAAAGAGATTATATGGAATTTTCTACAAGAACTCATACAAGACTACTAGTAACGTGAGATTTTCATATCATCTTCAACAAGATTTTCATATCATCTTCAACGAGATTTTCATAGCAATTCAACAAGATTTCATAGCATCATAAGCAACGTGAGATTTTGATTCTAAGGGAGTACGGTACAATCTTTCTCAAGAATATCATACGGATTTCTCCAAAATTTGATCTGTCGTTACGTGATTTGTCGCAATTGATGTGTGTTAGAGGGATTGACAAAAGAATCGACACAGGTATGTTAAGGCTATCCCTTATTTCCTTTTGGTATGATCCATACGATACAAACGAAACGAGTAAATGCATAATTTTCATAATTGACTCTATTCAGAGAAGTACTAGGGGTGTCTATATTTTTGATTCCCTATGTGAATTATTATTATATCTTATTTTCATGGGTCTTAGAAAAATACGTATTTGATAAAGTTTATCCGACAGGCATATTGATTTTTATGACATTCCGAGAAATCTTAATAACGTATTTCTTATGCATTTCATGCATTTATACATGTACATTGACCCATGACCAAATGGCGTTATATACGCGTATATTATATGTATATGGGATATGGGAAAATGTTATGGCATTATATACGCACAACCACCTGATCAGCTGGTATACGTTAATGATTTGCCCACAGTGGCCGAAATGATATGATGGGATGCCCTCAGAGGCTTGATGATGTTATGAACACATATACCTATGCATGGTATGACATGTATACACATATGCATGACAATATAAAAAATGAAATGATTCACAGAGTTATGCAGACGTACATGTCGAGTCTTTTACTCCATGTTTCTCTCATGTCTATTATTTACTGATTTTTATTCCTTACATACTCGGTACATTATTTGTACTGACATCCCTTTTGCCTGGGGACGCTGCGTTTCATGCCCGCATGTCTTGATAGACAGGTCGAGAGTCCTCCAAATAGGGGATCAGCTCAGCGGAAGATGTTGGTGAACTCCATTTGCTACGGAGTTGCTTGTTTGGTCAATATAATTTAGATGTGTATTGTTTGGTATGGCGGGGTTCTGTTCCGACCTTTATGACAGTTATGTATTCTTAGAGGCTTGTAGACAGATGTCATGTATGTAAAAGATTATATGGCCTTGTCGACCTATGTTCAGTGTACGGGCGGTTATTACATGTTGTATTCTACCTATCTCACGGCAGCCTCTCCGGCTCAGTTATCTATGATAGTATGATACGTTATATTGGTACTCGGTTGAGTAAGATACCGGGTGCCCATCGTGGCCCATCGGTTTGGGTCGTGACACATTATTCCCCTATATTATCTCCTATATGTTATATTGTGGTTATATGACTTGACAGGGTGGTTGGGTTTGTCTCGGATGAGTTTTGGAGTGGATTGGGACACTTAGTCCCAAAGCTGGAAGCTTAAGTTGAAAGAATTTACCGGAGTTTGACTTTTATGTAGACGACTCCGGAACAGAGTTTTGATGGTTCTGATAGCTTTTTATGGTGATTTTGGACTTAGGAGTATGTCCATATATTGATTCGGAAGTCCGTAGGTCATTTTGGCTTGAATTGGCGAATGTTGGAAAGTTGAAGGTTTGGAAGGTTGAGAAGTTTGATCGAGAGTTGACTTTATTGATATCGAGCTCGGATTCCGATTCTGAAAGTTAGAATAGGTCGGTTGTGCCATTTATTACTTGTATGAAAAATTTGAGGTCAATTGGAGTTGGTATGGCATGAATCGGCGTTAGTTTTGGAATTTGAATGTATATGGATTCAATAGGTTTGAAATGGGGTGCGATTCGTAGATTGGATGTTGTTTGACGCGATTTTAGGCCTCGAGTAGGACCGTTATGTGATTTGGGAATTGATGGTATGTTTGTACGGGGTCCCGTAGGCACCGGATGTGATTCGGATTGAATCCAGAATCATATTGGTTTTGTGAGAAATTTTGCCCAACTAAGGATCTGGTGCAATCGCACCTGCTCACTTTGGGCTGCAGGTGCGGCACTGCAGAAGCGGCCTCAGAGCCGCAGAAGCGAGACTTAGCCTGGTTCACAGATTTCGCACGTGCAGATAAAGACGCACAGATGTGCATCCGCAGAAGCGCGAGAGGCACCGCATATGCAAAATTTGGATATTTGTGTTGGACTGCAGAAGCGGTCACTCGTCCGCAGAATCGGCACCGCAAAAGCGGATTTGCTGGGCCTAATGAAAATTCGCACCTGTGATAGGTTTTCAACAGGCGTGGAGCCGCATAAGCGGTTGTTGGTCCACAGAAGCGTAATCACTATGCAGAAAAGGGGCAGATCAAGGGTTTTGTTCCATTTTTCATCTTCTGAGTTAGAGACCTCGGTTTGGGCGATTTTGGAAGAGATTTTTTAAGGAGTTGATCGCGGTAACTGATTTTGACTCGGATTTGATTATTATACATGAATCCATCATTATTTTTATCATTTAATTAGTGTTTCGAAATGAAAAATTGGGGAATTTTGTGAAAACTTCCTAAGCTATAATTTGAGGATTTGAAGGTCGATTTAAGGTTGGAATTGAATAATTTTAGTATGGTTGGACTCGTTATTGAACGGGTGTTCGGATTTTGTATGTTTGTATAGGTTCCGAGACGTGGTCTCGGGGTTAATGTTTGAGTTGACTTTTTGATTTTCTTTAAAGATTGTAACTTTATTATCCGGAATAGTTTCCTATGGTTTGTATTTATGGTTTAATGTTATTTTGGCTAGATTTGAGTCGTCCACAGATAGATATTCGTGGGAAAGGCTTGCTAGTGGATTGAGCTAGCTTGTTTGAGGTAAGTATCTTGCCCAACTTTGTGTGAGGGAACTACCCCTTACGATTTGGGTTGATCGTGCTTATTGTGATATGTGAAAGTCATGTACGCAAGGTGACGAGTGGGTACACATGCTATATGTGGTATTTGACCAGTTTAGGCTATTTAGACTATTTTCATGCCTTTAATTGAATTAACATGTTATATCTTTCATTGTTAATTTACCCTTATACGTGTTAATCTATCCTTACATGCTTTATTTGACATTGTTAACACTTGCTCCATATCTTACTTGTTATTTTCCCTTACATGCTCAGTTGAAGCTATTATTTCCTTATTGCCTTGTTAATTACTTAATGGTTGAGTTTCCTTACTTGAAGTAGTTAATTCATGGAACATCTCTTGTTTAGCTATTGGTGTTGAAGTTGTAAAAGTCGTTATCACTTTGAGGTGAAGTAGTTTATTGTTGAGATATCATTCTTGTTGAGTTGTTCACCATTATTTTGTTATTGTTGAGATTCTTGTACACATTGTGGTTGAGCCATGGGCAATTCGTTGTGGAAACATTGGTATTGTTGATCCTTTTGGCAGGATGTGGCATAGGCGCACTTGTGGTGCGAGTTATTATTGTGTTGTGATATTGATGTGCATGCGGCGGTGTAAGGATAGGGCTTGATGTGCATGCGGCGGCATAATATGGGATTTATGTGCGTGTTGCTAATAAGAGAATTACTTGAAGCCACGCGGTGATATAAGGTGGGCTAAAGTGCGTGTAGCTATTTCGGGAAAAATATATTTTCAAATTACCTAAATGTAAGGCTCACGCGGCGGTATAAGGAAAGATTGTTATTGAAATTGTAAAAGTGAATACGAGGCGGTACCTCGGTTGTGATTCTTGTTGTTATCTTTCACTTACCTCACTTGTATTTGCCCGCATTATTTTCTTGATGTTCTTATTATGTGTTTTCTTCCGTGTTGCCTTTATTGCTTTAAAGTTAGTTGTCGCTTATCTTGTTATATTTCTTTATTGCCTCATTTTTCTCGTTTCCCTTATTAGATTGTGCTACACTTGTTCAACTTATTTTTCTTATCCTAGTAGGTATCTTGACCTCGCCTCGTTACTACTCTACCGAGGTTAGGCTTGATATTTACTGGGTACCGTTGTGGTATACTAATACTACGCTTCTGCACATCTTTTTGTGCAGATAATGGTACCTCATATCAAACTAGGCATCAGTGATTTGGCTATACATCTCGGAGACTTCAAGGAATACCTGCCGGCATTTGCAGGCCTCAAAGTCACCTTATGTCCTCGTTTTCTACTGCTTACTCTTATTTAGACAGTGATGTATTAGGGATTTTATAGTATATTCGTGTAGAGCTTATGACTCAGTCTCACCATATTTTGGGAGTTATTGTCTGCAGTATTGTCGAGTTCTATTGTGATAGTTAGATGGTTTAAATTTGAAGTTCTATTGTCATTTTCGCTATTTCTCCATGCATGTTAGGCTTACATAGTATTAGAGACTAGGTGCCATCACGACATCCTACGGTGGGAGATTTGGGTTATGAAAAGTTGGTATCAGAGCTCTAGGTTCATAGGTGTTACGAGTCATAATCAGGTTTAGTAGAGTCTTGCGGAACAGTACGGAGACATCTAGACTTATCTTTGAGAGGCTATGGAACTGTTAGGAAACTTCACTTCTTTGATTCCTTATCATGCGAATTGGCTGACGTCGAAATTCAGAATCTCTGTCTTTATATTCTCTCATGGATGGTGAGGACATGCACCACTAGATTCGATGATCAGACACTCGCACCCCCTGCTAGAGTAGCGAGAGGCCGGGGTCGGGGAGAGGCCGAGGAGGGGCACGTGGTGCAGCTAGAGCACCTGCCCGAGCTGCGACAGAGGAGCCACCAGTAGCTCCAGTTGGGGGCAAGCCCCTGAGGTGCATGTTGCCACCCCTGTACTTCAGGAGACCCTCAAACACTTCTTGAGCATGTTCGGTACTCTAGATCAGGGGGGTTAATTCCACTTGCACCAGCCACATCTCAAGCTAGGATAGGAGCTTAGACTCCCATGGCCCGAACTCCAGAGCAGCGAGTCCATGTTAATCAGGTCCCAAAGGCTATGCTAGCTCAACCTGTTATTCCAATTCAGCCCGAGGTTAGGGCAGTGTCATCTGAGGAAGAGCAGCTTAGACTTGAGAGGTTCAAGAAGTATCATCCTCCTACTTTCAGTGGCCTAGCTACAGAAGATGCATAGGGTTTTCTAGAGAAGTGCCATCGCATTCTCTGCACCATGGGTATTATGGAGACGAGCGGGGTTGCTTTTACTTCATTCCAATTGCCATGAGCAGCGTATCAGTGGTGGCGGACTTAGGAGGAGGGTAGCCCAACTGATGTAGCTTCACTCACATGGACTCAATTTTCAGAGATGTTCTTGAGAGAGTTTGTTCCCTAGAGCCTTCGGGATGCATGGCGCTCGGAGTTTGAGCAGCTGAGCCAAGGTACTATGACAGTGTCAGAGTATGCTGTCAGATTCAGTGAGTTGTCCAGGCATGCACCTGCCTTGGTTTCTACAGTCAGAGAGCGAGTCCATCGATTTATCGAGGGGCTTAGCAATGGTATTAAATTCAGCATAGCTCTAGAATTGGAGATAGATACCCCATATCAGTAGGTGGTAGAGATCGTGCAGAGATTGGAGGGTATGAGGGGCCGTGAGAGAGAGGATAGGGAGGCCAAAATTCCTCAAGGTACTGGATGATTTAGTGGCAGCCACGCTACAGCTACAGCTCATCATGGCAGGGGCTATGTGAGTCGTCCAGTTCATTCAGCGCTTCCAGCTTCTAGTGGTGCTTCAGCGATGTTACACCCTATATTTTCGTACGTAAAAATGCGTCGTAAGCAAACTAATGTAGGACCAAAAATGAGTTAATATTTAAAAGTATATAAAGTAAGTTAATCATGTTACCTCTGAGGTTACAAATATTGAAGATCATGAACAACAAGTACAAAGAGGGTTGGACAGTTCAGAAGCTAAAGCAATTGAATAAAACAATGTTTCGTCGAAAGTCGACAAGTTGGGAATGTTATACCATGTACCTTTGGGGTGAGATTAGGGTGATTAACATGATAAAGAGATTATGTTATGATTTATATTAGTCGTATGACATCCGTGTGTTATGTTTTGAAGTCAAGCGAGTTGTGGAACAAAAGTCGATGAAAGTCATCACAAGTTACATTCATAAGTTTTACTGAAACTTTGGGTCAAATGTAACTGCAATTTTCTCCCAATATACTTAGAGTTATGGGGTGTTCCACCCATCAAATTAAAGATCTATGAGTCTATTTTCCAACGCATTAAACCATTTGTCAATACGACATCGGAGTAGAGAGATATGTGCATTTTTGCGATACTGCGCAAGCTGCTAGGTGACAAGTAGGTGTGTCACCTACTTGCTTAAATGAAAGCCCAAAAATGGACCATTTCGGGTCGTCCAAAGAGGCCTTTTAAAGGCCCATTTTCTTCATATATTAGACTTAAAATAGAGCATAATAACCAGACATAAGCTCTGCAAAGAATCCTCCCAAAAATTTCCCACAAACCCTAATTGATTTTCTCTCCCTTTCAAGTTCTAATTAGAGGTAAAACCTAAAGTTTGAAGAACCAAGATAGGAGCTGAGTTATCCAACAAATAAGGTGAGTTTAGTTCTCTCTTTCATCCATTTGTTCTTCTATAAATTCATGGCAAGTCGTTCTATACTTGTAAGAACTCACGGGACGGTGATCGGAAGCCGTGAGTTCGAGTTATTCACTTGTAGCGGACTATTTTGTGGACTGTTTTGTGTTGCTGTTGGGCTGCGTGTTTTACTACTGTTTTGTGGAGTTTTGGAGGAGGAAGGGGGTGTAGAAACACCATATAAATGTAGGGTGGTTGGCTGGTCGTTCGTCATAACATTTCCGGGTCGTTTGACACTACTACGGTGGTCGTTTTGAGTATGAAGAGATTGGGGTGTGTTGGGCTGTTTTGTAGTGTTTGATGGCGTATATAGGGCTGGAAAATGATGTATTTATGTTGTTATTGTTCTGTTCTTGTATTGTTGGTGTTATCTTGAATTTGGAGGAATAAGGATTATAGGGGAGATGCTGCCCGTTTTAATACAAAATAAGTTTGTCGTTCGTTGTGCGATAGTTGTACCTTTCGTAACTTAACGATAGTATTATTATCATTCTTGTAGATTAAGGTGCGAAGAGGTGAGTTCAACTTGGTGATTAGAAAGATTGTGATAAGGTATGTTAAGGCTAAGCCCTTCCTTCATTTTGGCATGATCTCGTAGCTACATGTGTTAATAATGAGACATAAAGAGAAGTTCGTATTCATGAATTTATTCACATTATTCTAGTCTCATAAGTTACAATATTATTCCTTATCGAGACTTCATATTCAGTTTAGTTTTGTCTTTATTCAGTCAAGAGAGCAGAGGGTCTATATATATATACAGTATTACACTATTTTCACCACCATCGAGCTATAATCGGTGGGCAGGCCCCTATTGGGCAACCTCTGATCAGATGGTAAGTTATATATACCGAGCCTACTATGGCCGAGCGCCTATGAGCGAGCCCAGGATGGCCGAGGTACAGATGCCCAGTATGGTCGAGAGCCTATGAGCGAGCCTACTACGGCCGAGCAGTTACACGTACGGAGCCTTATAGGGCCGAACATTTATTTTACTTACTATATTGAAGGAGTTTAGTCACTATCAGCAGGTAAGTATATCTCCAGACCATCTTTGACTCCCAGTTAATTTCAGTTATCATATTATCAGTTCAGTTTTAGATTTCAGTTATTTTATTGCCTTACATACTCGGTACATTATTTTGTACTGACGTCCCTTTTCTGGGGGCGCTGCATTTCATGCGTGCAGGTTCAGACAGACAGATGGGTAGACCTCCTCAGTAGGTGTTTCCCGAGTTCAGCCTGATCGGTAAGCTCTATGTCTTTCGGAGTTGCCAGGTCTAGAGTTTTGTGTACATCTTATGTATATCTGTATATATGTTATGGGTAGGTCGGGGCCCTGTTCCGATCATAGTACATCTATCAGTAGAGGCTTGTAGACATATCCTGTTGGTTAGTGCAGTATGTTGGGTTTGTAGGCCTGGTATGTATATTTGATGGTTTGTCAGCTGTAGTAGCTATGACGGCCTTGTCGGCCTAGCTTTATATTGATGTTTAGTTAGCGCTAGTTTCCATTCAGTTTTATATTTTGCTTTGCAAATTGGCTTGCAAGGTGGCCCCATGGCCAAAGTATGACATTATATGTTCAGAGTCCCTTAGTCGCAATTTGGTACGCTAGGTTAGGTGAGGCACCGGGTGCTGGTCTCGCTCCTAGGTTCGGGGCGTGACAAGCTACTTATAGGTCTCAGGTTGCCCATTATGCACCGCCAATATCTAGTGCACCTCCTGCACGAGGTGCTTTCAGTGGTCAGCCCAGCCGACCAGGCCCGAGCTAGTTTCAGCACCCATGCCCACCAAGGCTTAATTTGAGTGTTGTGATACCTTTCATATGGTGAGGGACTGCCCCAGACTCAGGAGGGGTGCACCTCCACAGGCTACTCAGGCTCCACGTATTCCACATGGTCCACAAACTTCTCAGGCTGTGGTTGCTGCTCCAGTTGTCGCTCCACCTACACAGTCAGCTAGGGGTGGAGGTCAGGCGGGTAGGGTTGTCCTAGAGGGGGAGGCCAGGCCAAATGCTATTCTTTTTTGGGTAGGACAAAGGTGGTTGCATCTGACGCAGTTATCACAGGTATTGTTCCAATTTGTTATAGAGATACATCGGTCTTATTTGTCTTATTTGATCTAGGCTCCACTTACTCATATGTATCATCTTACGTTACTCTACATTTGGGTATATCTCGTAATTCTTTGAGTTCTCCTTGTGTGTGTCCACACATATGGGAGATTCTATTATTGTGGACAGTGTGTATTAGTTGTGTTTAGTTGTTATTGGTGGTTTTGAGACCAGAGTTGATCTATTATTGCTCAGTATGGTAGATTTTGATGTTATCTTAGGCATGGACTGGATGTCGCCCTATCAAGCTATTATGGATTGTCAAGCCAAAATTGTGATATTGGCTATGCCAGGTTTGCCGCGATTAGAGTGGAGGGGTACATTGGATTATATTCCTAGCAGGGTTGTGTCCTTCCTTAAGTCACAGCGGATGGTGGAGTAGGGGTGTGGTCTATATCTAGCTTTTATAAGAGATGTCAGTGTTGATACGCCTACCTTTGAGTCAGCTCTGGTAGTGAGAGACTTCCCAGATTATTTTTGGCATATCTCCCAGGCATGATGCCCTATAGAGATATCAATTTTGGTATTGACTTGTTGCCGAGCACTCAGCCCATTTCCATTCCACCATATCATATGGAACCGGCGGAGTTGAAGGAGTTGACAGAGTAGCTACAAGAATTGCTTGATAAGGGTTTCATCCCGCATAATATGTCACCTTGGGGTGCTCCGATTTTGTTTGTAAAGAAAAAGAATGGATCAATGCGCATATGTATTGATTATCGGCAGTTGAACAAGGTTACAGTGAAGAACAGGTACCCATTGCAGCGCATTGATGACTTATTTGATTAGCTACAAGGTGCCAGAGTATTCTCAAAGATTGATTTGTGGTCAGGGTATCATCAGCTGAAGATTCGGGATCCGGATATCTCGAAGACTGCCTTTAGGACTCGGTATGGTCACTATGAGTTCCTTGTGATGTCATTTGGGCTGACTAACGCCCAGCAGCATTTATGCACCTGATGAACAGTGTATTCCATCCATATCTTGATTCATTCATCATTGTGTTTATTGACAACATCTTGGTGTACTCCCGTAGTCGGGAGGACCATGAGCAGCATTTGAATATTGTGCTCCAGACCTTGAGAGAAAAGAAGTTGTATGCAAAATTCTTAAAGTGTGAATTCGAGCTTAATTTGGTGGCATTTTTGGGTCATGTGGTGTCGAGTGATGGGATTAAGGCAAATGCGATGAAGATTGAAGCAGTTCAAAGTTGGCCCAGACCATCTTCAGCTATTGAGATTTGGAGTTTCCTTGGTTTGGTCGGGTATTATCGTCGTTTCATAGAGGGTTTCTCATCCATTGCTGCACCTATGACCAAATTAACCCAGAAGGGTGCTCCTTTCAGATGGTCCGAGGAATGTAAAGAGAGCTTTCAAAATCTCAAGACTGCTTTGACTACAGCCACAGTGTTGATGTTGCCTACGGGTCCGAGGTTTTACACTGTATATTGTGATGTGTCACGTGTTGGCCTTGGTACGGTATTGATGCAGGATGGTAGGGTGATTGCCTACGCATCTCGGCAATTAAAGGTTCATGAGAAGAATTATCACATCCACGACTTGGAATTGGTAGCTATTGTTCATGCCTTGAAAATTTGGCGGCACTATTTGTACAGTGTCCCATGTGAGGTCTATACCGACCATTAGAGTCTCCAACATCTGTTCAAACAGAAAGATCTTAACTTGCGGCAGCATAGATGGTTAGAGTATCTTAAAGACTATGATATTACTATTCTATATCATCCCAAGAAGGCCAATGTGGTGGTCGATGCCTGGAGTCGAAAGGCGTAGAGTATGGATAGTTTGGCATATCTACCAGCAGGAAAGAGGCCACTAGCCATTGATATTCAGGCCTTGGCCATTACGTTTGTTAGATTGGATATTTCAAAGCCTAGTCGAGTTCTTGCTTGAGTGGTTTCTTGGTCTTCTTTACATGAGCGCATCAGAGAGCGTCAATGACGACCCCTATTTGCTTGTCCTTAAGGAGACGGTACACCACGACGATGCCAAGGAGGATTCAATCAGACATGATGGCGTGTTGCGCATGTAGGGCTGTAAATGTGTGCCCAATATGGATGGGTTACGTGAGTTGATTCTTCAGAAGGCCCACAGTTTGCGGTACTCCATTCATCCGGATGCCGCTAAGATGTATCAGGATTTGAGACAGCACTATTAGTGAAGGAAAATGAAGAATGATATAGTGGAGTATGTGGCTCAGTGCCTAAATTGTTAGCAGGTGAAGTATGAGCACCAGAGGCCAGGAGGTTTGCTTTAGAGACTTGAGATTCCCTAGTGAAAATGGGAGCGTGTTACCATGGACTTAATTTTTGGGCTCCCACGGACTCAGAAGAAATTTGATGATGTATGGGTGATTATGGCTAGGTTGACCAAGTCGGCTCATTTTATTCCGGTGGTGACTACCTATTCTTCAGAGTAGCTGGCTCAAAGCTATATCTGTGAGATTGTCCAACATCATGGCGTGCCGGCATCCATCATCTCAGACCGGGGCACGCAATTTATATCACACTTCTGGAGGGCCGTACAGAGTGAGTTAGGCACACGGGTTGAATTAAGTATAATATTTCACCCTTAGACAGACGGATAGTCTAAATGCACCATTCAGATCTTAGAGGATATGTTTCATGCATGTGTTGTTGATTTCGGGAGTTCTAGGGAACAGTTCTTGCCGCTTGTGGAGTTTGCCTACAACAACAGCTACCAATCTAGTATTCAGATGGCTCCTTATGCGGCCTTATATGGGAGACGGTGTCGTTCTCCAGTTGGTTGGTTTGAGCCAGGTAAGGCTAGATTGTTGGGCACCGATTTAGTTCGATATGCCTTGGAGAAGGTCAAGTTGATCGAGGATCAGTTTCATACAGCACAGTCTAGGTAGAAGAATTATGCCGATCGGAAGGTTCATGTAGCATTTATTGTTAGAGAGAGGCTTTTGCTCCGCGTTTCACGCATGAAGGGTGTGATGAGATTCGGGAAGAAGGGCAAGTTGAGCCCTAGGTATATCGGTCCTTTTGAGATCCTTGAGAGAGTAGGGGAGATGGCCTACTAGCCTGCATTACCACCCAGCCTATCGGCGGTTCATCCGTTGTTCCATGTTTCTATGCTCTGGAAGTATCACAGTGATCCGTCCCATGATTTAGATTTCAGCTCAGTCCAATTTGACAAGGATTTGACTTATGTTGAGGAGTCGGTGGCCATCTTGGACAAGCAGGTCCGGAAGTTGAGGTCAAAGAATATTGCTTCAGTAAATGTTCAGTGGAGGGGTCAACCAGTCGAGGAGGCGACTTAGGAGACCGAGCATGATATGCGTAGCCGTTATCCTCATCTATTCACCACTTCATGTATGTCTTTATACTTGTTCGAGGATAAATGTTTGTCTTAAAAGAGGGAGGATGTAACGACCCGCCCGGTCGTTTTGAGTATTTTAACCCAGTTCCCCTATTTATTGTCTCCTCTATGTTATATTGTGGTTATGAGACTTGCCTGGGTGGTTGGGTTGGTCTCGGATGAGTTTCGGAGTGGATTGGGCAAAGTTGGAAGCTTAAGTTGAAGAGTTGACCGTAGTTTGCCTTTTGTGTAGACGACTCCGGAATGGAGTTTTGATGGTTCTGATAGCTTCGTATGGTGATTTTGGACTTAGGCATATGTCTGGATATTGATTCGGAGGTCTGTAGGTCGTTTTTGGCTTGAATTTGCGAAAGTTGGAAAGTTGAATGTTTGGAAGGTTGAGAAGTTTGACCGAGAGTTGTCTTTATTTATATCGAGGTCGGATTTTGATTCCAGATATTGGAATAGGTCTGTTGTGTCATTTATGACTTGTGTGCAAAATTTGAGGTCAATCGGAGTTGGTTTGGTATGAATCGGCATTAGTTTTGGACTTTGAATGCTCATGGATTCAATAGGTTTGAAATGGGGTACGATTTGTTGACTGGATGTTGTTTGATGTGATATTAGGCCTCGAGTAGGTCCGTTATGTGATTTGTGACTTGATGGTAAATTTGGACGGGGTCCTGGGGGCCCCGGATGTGATTCGGATTGAATTCGGAATCATGTTGGTCTTGGAAGAAATCCTGCCCAACTGAGGATCTGGTGCAATCGCACCTGCGCACTTTGAGCCGCAAGTCCGGCACAGCTGAAGCGGCCTTAGAGCTGTAAAAATGAGACTTTGCCTGTGCACAGATTCCACAGGTGCTGATGAAGACGTGTAATTGCGCATCCGCAGAAGCGGGAGAAGCACCGCAAATGCGAAATTTGGATTTTTGTGTTGGTCCACAGAAGCGGTCACTAGTCTGCAGAAGTGGGATCGCAGAAGCGGTTCCTGACCGCAGACGCGGATTGGTTGGGCTTAATGAAAAGCCACACCTGTGATGGGTTTTCCGCAGGTGCGGAGCAGCAGAAGCGGATGTTGGTCCGCAGAAGCGCAATCACTGGGCAGAAAAGAGGCATATCAAGGGTTTTGTTCCATTTTTTATCTTTTGAGTTAGAGACCTCGGTTTTGGATGAGTTTGGAAGAGATTTTCAAGGACTTGATCGGGGTAAGTGATTTTGACTCGGATTTGATTATTATACATGAATCCATCATTGTTTGTATCATTTAATTAGTGTTTCGAGTTGGAAAAATTGTGGACTTTTGTGAAAACTTCCTAAGCTATAATTTGAGTATTTGAAGGTCGATTTGAAGTCGGAATTGAATAATTTTAGTATGGTTGGACTCGTTATTGAATGGATGTTCGGATTTTGTAAGTTTGGTCAGGTTCCAAGATGCGGGCCAGGGGTTGACTTTTGAGTTGACTTTTTTATTTTCTTTAAAGATTTTAACTTTATTATCCGGAATAGTTTTCTATGGTTTGTATTTATGGTATAAAGTTATTTTGGCTAGATTCGAGCCGTCCAGAGTTTAAATATTTGCTGGAAAGGCTTGTTAGTGGATTGAGTTATCTTGTTTGAGGTAAGTATCTTGCCTAACTTTGTGTGGAGGAACTACCCCTTAGGATTTGGGTTGATCGTGCTAATTGTGATATGTGAAAGTCGTGTACGCAAGGTGACGAGTAGGTACACGGACTATATGTTGTATTTGGCCGGTTTAGGCTATTAAGACTATTTTCATGCCTTTAATCGAATTGTCATAATATGTTATATCTTTCATTGTTAATCTACCCTTATACGTGTTAATCTATCCTTACATGATTTATTTGACATTGTTCACACTTACTCCGTATCTTGCTTGTTATTTTCGCTTACATGCTTAGTTTAAGTTATTGGTTCCTTATTGCCTTGTTAATTACTTAATTGTTGAGTTACCTTACTTGAAGTTGTTAGTTCATGGAACATCTCTTATTTAGCAATTGGTGTTAAAGTTGTAAAAGTCGTTATCACTTTGAGGCGAAGTTGTTAATTGTTGAGATATCATTCTTGTTGAGCTATTCACCATTATTTTGTTATTGTTGAGATTCTTGTACACATTGTGGTTGAGCCATGTGCTATTTGTTGTGGAAACATTAGTATTGTTGATTCTTTTGGCAAGATGTGGCATATGGGCACTTATGATGCAGTTGTTATTGTGTTGTGATATTGATGCGCATGCGGCAGTATAAAGATAGGGGTTGATGTGCATGCAGCGGCATAAGGTGGGATTTATGTGTGTGTTGCTAGTAAGTGAATTACTTGATGCCACGCGGCGACATAAGGTGGGCTAAAGTCTGTGTAGCTATTTCGGGAAAAACATGTTTTCAAACTACCTAAATGTAAGGTTCACACGGCGGTATAAGGAAAGATTGTGATTGAAATTGTCAAAAGTGAATACGAGGCGGTACCTCGGTTGTGATTCTTGTTGTTATCTTTCATCTACCTCATTTGTATTTGCCCGCATTGTTTTCTTGATATTCTTCCTTGTTTCCTTTATTGCTCTAAATTCAATTGTAGCTTATCTTGTTATATTTGTTTATTACCTCATTTTCCTCATTTCCCTTATTAGACTGTACTACACTTGTTTAGCTTATTTTTCTTATCCTAGTAGGTGTCTTGACCTGGCCTTCTCACTAATCTACCACGGTTATTGGCTATCCTAGTGGGAGTTATTGTCTGCGGTATTGTCGAGTTCTATTATGATAGTTAGATGGTATAAATTTGAAGTTCTATTGTCATTTCCTCTATTTCTCCATGCATGTTAGGCTTGCCTTGTCTTAGAGACTAGGTGCCATCACGATATCCTACGGTGGTAGATTGGGATCGTGACAGTTATTTTGACGACAAAAAATGACTTTGCTATTAAAATAAATGATAGGCTTATAACTCAATTTCCTAAAGATGTTAAGACATTTGTTGCAACTGATGAAACTTATAGCCTTTTTATGCTTCATACATATGTAATTTTGGCTTTATGACTTGCGGGGTTGATTAGTATCGTTCTGGGAAGGTTTTGGGTTGATTTGGACCCTTTGATTCTTGATTTAGCAGCCTAAGTTAGAAATATTGACAAAATATTGACTTATGTGAAAATGGCTCCAGAACGATGTTTGATTGCTCCGATAGGTTCATTTCGTGATTTTTGACTAGGGCGTATGCCCGAAATAGAATTAGGAGGTCCGTAGGTTGATTTGTGTTGTTTTGCTGAAAGCTGGCAATTTGAGGTTTAGAAGATTTCTCAAGTTTGACCGTAGGATAACTTTTGGCTATCAGGTTCGGAATTTATTTTTGGGACTTGGAATAGGTCCATTAGGCTATTTAGAACTTGTCTGCAAAATTTAGTGTCATTTGGAGTTGATTTGACAGGATTCGGATGCTTGGTTGCAATTCTAGAGGTTCTTGAACTTTTCTTTGATATTCATGCGTTTTGATGGTCGATTTGTAGTTCTAGATGTTATTTCTATGTTTTGATTACACGAACGAATTTGTATGATGTTTTTAGACTTGTGTGGATGTTTGGTTTCGAGCCTTGAGGGATCAGATGAGTTTCGAACGTGCTTGGGAATGGTTTTGAGTTGAAATAGGATTTCTGGTGTGCTGGTGCTTTGATGTTGCAATTGTGAGCACCAACCTCGTAATTACGAAGTGAGAAGGTGATGTTCAGGTATCGCAATTGTGATGCCTCACTCGCAATTGCGAACATAGGTAGATTTGGGTAGGGTCGCAATTGCGACATAATTTGTCGCATTTGCGATGGGAACATGGGTCGCAATGTCGCATTTACGGAGTTTCCTTAGGCTGACAGTAGCCAGATTTGCGAGAGTTTCTTCAAAATTGCGAACACAGTGTTGCACTTGCGACATCTGCAACTAAACAAAAAGTTAGAAAGTCAGGATTTTATATCATTTTCTCATATTTTAGAACCCTGAACTCGGTATGAGGCAATTTGGAGAGGGGATTTTCATCTACAAACATTGCATAAGTGATTCTAATCAATTTCTAACTATATTTTATGATTATATCTTAGATTTAACATCAGATTTATGAGAATCAAAGAGGAAAATTGGGAATTTTTGTCTAAGTTTTAAAATAAAGATTTGAGTTTTGAGAGTCGATTTGGACTCAGATTTGAAAACAAAACATATATATGGACTCGTGATGTTATAGATAGTTGAAATCTACCCTTTGACCCGGGTTTGGATCGGGCGAGCACGGGGTTGACTTTTTTTGACTTTTAAGAAAATGTGTAAAGATCATAGCTTTATCTATCGTAATTGGTTTCTCAGCATTGTTTGGTGATATTAAGTCATTTTTTGTTAGATTTGAGCTATGTGGAGGCGAAGTTAGGCGAAAAGCTATTTTCGAGGGTTGATTTGGCCTAGTTGAGGTAAGTATTTTGCCTAACTTTGTGGGAGGGGGGAACTACCCCTTAGGATTTGGTTTGTTTGTGCTAAATGTACTATGTGAAAGACGTGTACGCAAGATGACAAGTGTGTACACGGCCTATATGTGGTATTTGATCGGTTTAGACTTTTAGACTTCTGTCATGTATTTAATTGAATTTGTTATAACATGTTACATCTTTCATTGTTAAATTTTCTCTCACATGCTCTAATTGACGTTGTTAGTGATTGTCCTACCTTTTGTTGTTGTAATTGCTCTCATATGCTTCAGTTGAAGTTCCTAGCAGAGTTGTGTCATTTTTTAAGGCACAGCGGATGGTTGAGAAGGGGTGTAAAACATATCTAGCCTTTTTGAGGGGTGTCAGTGCTGATACTCCTATCGTTGAGTCAGTTCTGGTAGTGAGAGATTTCCCAAATGTGTTCCCAGTAGACCTACTGGGCATGCCGCTCGAGAGAAATATCAATTTTGGTATTGACCTGGTTCCGGGCACTCATCCCATTTCTATTCCACCATATCGTCTAGCACCAGTGGAGTAGAAGAAGTTAATGGAACAACTGTAACAATTGCTTGATAAGGATTTCATCTGGCCTAGTGTGTCACCTTGGGGTGCTCCGGTTCTATTTGTAAAGAAGAATGATGGCTCAATGCAGATGTGTACTGATTATAGGCAGTTGAATAGGGTTAAAGTGAAGAACATGTACTCATTACCGCGCATTGATGACTTTTTTGACCAGCTTTAGGGTGCCAGAATGTTCTCGAAGATTTATTTGAGGTCAGGGTATCATCAGCTGAAGATTCGGGATCTGAATATTCGGAATACTACCTTCAGGACTCGGTATGGCCACTACGAGTTCCTCATGATGTCATTTGGGCTGACCATTGCCCCAGCAGCATTCATGCACCTTATGAACAGTGTATTCCAGCCATATCTTGACTCATTCGTCATTGTGTTTATTGACAATATCTTGGTATATTCTCACAGCTGGGAGGATCATGAGCAGCATTTGAGGATTGTGCTCCAAACCATGTTGGTGAAGAAGTTATATGCAAAATTCTTCAAATGTGAATTCTGGCTTGATTCAGTGGCATTTTTGGTCATGTGGTGTCTAGTAAGGATATCAAGGTAGATCCGAAATAGATTCAGGCAGTTCAGGGTTGGCCCAAACCGTCTTCAGCTATAGAGATTTAGAGTTTCCTTGGTTTGGCCGAATATTATCATTGTTTTGTAGATGGTTTCTCATCCATTTTTGCATCTTTGACTAGATTGATCCAGAAGGGTGCTCCTTTCAGATGGTCTAAGGAGTATAAGGCAAGCTTTCAAAAGCTCAAGACTACTATGACTACAGACCCAGTG